>NC_056734.1:301646571-301746571 GCF_019279795.1 Protopterus annectens
AACCATAGACCCATATGTTGTTAGATTTTTTATATATATATATATATATATATATATATATATATATAGAGAGAGAGAGAGAGCAAGAAATGAATATACATATAAATATACATATATGCATACATATGCAGATATATCTGTATATATTAATGTAAATATATATATATATATATATATATATATATATATATATATATATATATATATATATATATAAATGTGTTACTGTAAATATGCACATGTATATACCTAGGATATGTTACAGCAGTTATGGGTAACATATGTTCAGACCAGGCATATGTTGGTGGGAGGTCCAATAAACAAACGTCTACCTCCCACTCCCCAGCCCCCCTCCAGCTAGGCCAGTGAGACATACAGACACGCAATAAAGGTAAATACACCACTGCTTCCCAGATCACCAGCAGGAAACTACCAGTGGGAGAGATCTACAAGGTCTACACTTTAAACATGGACAACGATGTCCCTTGTGGGACACCACAAATTTTGTTCTTGTAGCCAAGCCCTGTAAAGATTGCTGCGACCAGGATGTAGCTGTACACGGCCAGCAGGTTGTGCAAGCCTAATAACACATGGGTTGACACAAAGTACGACATGTGTCCCAACACAGGGAGAGTGGGCAGTGAGTAGGGGTATGTTTATACCCCACCTGTACCCACAGTAGGGATTAGTGTTGTAGAGGAGTGACAGGTAGGGGAACTATGGGTATGTGATTATGGGCCTAGGCGTGCAGGTGTTGGCTGGCAGAGACGTATTAGGACTGCCTGGATGTAAGTAATATTCCGATGTGAGTATAGCAGACACCCATATCTCCCAAACCTTAAAAGCACATCCACTGGATAGTCCGTAAACCACTGGGGGAACACATAGGGACCATATGATTGAAATGTCCCCGATTACCAGGGACGTCCGTGATTACGAATCAGAATCTACACAGTCCCAACTAAACCCTCCTAGAACTAGTGATATTAGGAGGAAAGGTGGCGGAATACATGTAATGAATAATGACAACATGTAAGAGTCATAAACAGCATGTACCTCAGACAATGTGTATGAATACATATGTGCTCTGGGTCCGTCAATGTGTCAGGTTAATAGTAACAAACTTCTAAATGTGTCCCTGAGGTTGTTATGCAGTATCCCTGATTCAGTGTTCATTCTTACCCATTCGTATGACAGGTCTGCTAGTGAGAGAAAGTGCATGTTCTGCCGACTACCTTAGAAAGATGATAGAATAATAGGGTTGGGGTTACCACCTGTCCACCTTTGCGAGGGACACTCCCCTTTGGGCAGTTGTGTCCTGTAAAATAAATGTAATTATGGCAAATGTCCTGTGATTTAGGGCAAAGATTTCCTATATTGTCTGTAGTACTTGCATAAAACAATTATTTTATATCTGAAATACCTAAATGTTATAAGAAACAGTATAAGCAGCTATAATGCTACAAGAATAACTTTTTATTTAGGCAAAACAGTAAAGTACTCTACTTTCTACTGGCTGTGGGTATGTGTTGCCCTGCAAAATCTGACGTCTCTACATAAAGGTCCTATAGGGTTGCTACCTTTTCAAATGGCCAAAGTGGGTCATGTTCTGTAGAAATGTCAGACTTTCCAGGACAAAACATACCTACAGCCATGCATAGTACAGAATTATACTTATTTGCATAAATAAAAGCTTATTCTAGTAACATTTGAATTGCTTATGCTACTTCACATATACAGAAGTTTCATATATAAAATAACTGTTTTATGCAACTATTAAAAAAAATGTAGAATATAATATTGTACTGTAATCAAGACATCTGCTATGTCTTGATTATTTTCACAGGACACAACTGCCTAAAGAGGGACTGTACCTCACAAAGTGGGACAGGTGTTAACCCTAAAGTCCCACGTTGGCCAATTGAAAATGTGGCAAACCTATAATAGGTATGCGGTAGCATGACCCGGCCGACGGATGTGGCTCCCAAAACCCAATTACTTGTCTGTATTGAAGAGTCTCGGTTTCCATGTATCAGCCAGATGGGAGCAGATTGTATGAAGAACACACAAATAATATGATTAATTTACTGGACAGGCCGCTGATTCCGTACAGTCGAACGCCATGCCATCACCTAATGGGCAGCCATTCCCGATACTGTAGTCATGTAGTTCAATGTAATAGGCATCACAAGGTAATATTGCGGTCTTTGCTCCCACCCAGGTGTGTGACTGACAGATGCAAGCACCAATGTTGGTGCACTTGCAAGTATGGGAGCGAGTGGGTATAAGCATGCTTGGCTACCAGTATGCAAGTATTGCACTGGTAAAGCAATGTAGAGGCTAACCAAGTGTAAGAAGCTGTAACCAGAGGTCAGCAGTGCTTAACACTGCACAAACCCAGGCACACCTGCTCCCAACTGCTTTAATGTGCCTTACTCCCTCTGTATCCAATGTCCTTGTTCTGCCCTGCAACCAAATAAACGTCCTCTGCAAGGGTCGGAACCGGGACCCTGCACACACAGCTAATGTGAATTACCAATACGCCCTGGCAGATATACAGACAATGGACAGTACCACAAACATATCATACAGCACAGTCATTCAACAGTATAGGAATGTATCCCATCATGTAGATGTATATGTGAGTGTTTATGTACAGCATATAGGTACATACATATATAGAGATATATCAGGAACATACCATGGGGCAACAAAGCATTACAAACAAATGAAATGGGAAACATCAGCAACACCTGTATTATGTAGTGGTGTTGCTCTATGTGATCTCAAGACTCCCTCAGACAGACATGTGTCATTCATACATGCAAATAGTTGTACATTGGCAGTATACATCAGTCTGTGCATATAATGTACATTAACACAACAGTACCTGTCAAATCATTATGTGTGAACAGTACTCTTGCAAGGTGCTGTGTGCAACATCATCATCATGATAAAGGTAAATGGCGTAACCATAGAGGGACCGGTAGTGTTGTGTGTACAATGGGGTCGTCCTCATCATGTGTACCTGGACCATGTAGGAGTGATGTGCATACCAGGATCGTGCGCCTGAGGGACAGGGGTGAGGATAACAGGAGTATGTTGTGATGCATATTACAAGGGTGACATGTGTCCTGTTGGCACATGTGTGTAATGGACAGCTAGGTATAGGGCAGATGTTGTCCTAGGAGCTGATTGGCCTTATGTTTCTGTAGGTGAGGTTTGGATGTAGGGGAAGGAGTGTAGGTATGGCCGTGGAGGATAGATAGGGTAGGATCTCAGAAAAGACAGCATACAGGGTTGGTATATGACACATGTGGGGGGATACACCCCAGACGGGGATGGGTGTTCGGCATTCACAAGCCCATGGGAACAGTGGGACGGAGATCCCCAGCCATGGGCAACTGCCACTGCACCTAAAAAGCTGCAATGGATGTAGTTCTGGGGGCTGCCCAGGAGGGACAACATCACCCTGTAAATGTGACACTCTGCCCTTGAGCTGGTGTATCTGTCTTTGGAACCCGTTAGTAAGCCACCAACACAACATGTTTGGGACTGCACAACAGCAGACATGTACTTGTCTGGTCCTGCTCCCAGGAGGGACATACTCCATCTTCAGTGATGGTACCACCAGTAGGTGGTGCAGAGCCAACAGAGGTTTAGGTCCAAGGCTGGGCCTCAGATGTGCTAGTGCCCGGTGCCATGGTCAGCTAAAGTGGGACAGGAGGTTCTGCCAGGACCTCCCACCCCATTCAGCCTATGGTGTGGCAGTTTAAACCCACATATGGCTTAGTGATAGACAACAGCAAACAGGATTACCTACGACAGTATACATAGATAACACCATCAATCCAACACAACAACATACAGGATTACCTACAACAGTATGCATAGATATCACCATCAACCCAACACAACAGATGGTATACATTTGCAGAGGGAGCACAACACATGCATATATACTGCATGTCATCTGTACAATGTGTAGTAGACATGTGACTGCAGCTATGAACAGTTGACCATTATTGGCTTGTCACTGGGAACCCCAGACAGTGTCTGTCATACCACTCTCTCATGTGACATATGTCCAATCAGGGATGCGATGGCAGCAACACATCCCTATCATAATGTACTGTCTGCAATCCTCACACTATGCTTCTGCTGTGCACAGATGTGTGTTCAGTGTGTAACACAGGAAACAAATGGTTGCACACACTGACCAGTTCACAGATGGCCCCACAGATGGGGGTCCCTCATGAGTACTGTCATGTCTGTATTATAACATGCAGAATTGCCATTACCACACACATGTTAAACTGGCAGCAGTCTCAATGCAGCATAGCTACACTTACATGCTGTAGACATGTGTGGCACGTCACCCTCCTGTCTTTAGGCTATTTCCCACTGTCTAAAATGTTTGAGGTACATCCAGATATCATCAGTGATGCCGTGTCAGAACACCACATTCAGGTACCACTCACATCATCTGTCATGGCCAAATAACATGTTTTCCCTAGATAGTGTACTGTGTTTATCATGCAGATGGCTATGGGAACACCATCATAGCTGTACCATATGCAATCAGCTAGAGGAGGACTGCAATAGGTGCAGAGGCCATCACCTGAACATGTCCATCACTTAAAATACACATGCTGCTGCTGCTGTGCAGGTGTACTCCTTCAAATCCGCCAGAGAGTGTGTGGGTGGGACAGGCAAAGTACACCAGGAAAGGGCTTGGAGACTTAACCCTAAGCATCATCTGCCACATGCCTAACAGTACAGGGGTCAAACCCCTGACTGACTACTCATTACTATTACATGTGCATGACATTACTACATGTGCCACAAAGGCGACATGTTGCTGTGCTGTAAGAACATATATGTGTGTAGGTGAGTGCATCTGCAGCAGAGAAATAACAGTCATACATTAGGTGTGGCACACATGGCTGTAGATGTGAATGGATGCTATTGTCACCACAACCACAGTCTCTAATGGACACGCATTGACACTCTTTGCCAGGGCCACAAATACACAACCTAACTACTTAGTTTGCCACACTGTAGTAATGCACAGGACTACATGCACCACAGGGGATATCTGGAGGTTCTATGGGCTAGGGCATGTGAAAATGCTTGACATCTGTTGGTATGCCAACAAGGGTTATACTGGGAGTGACTGTGGTTGGGAGCATCACAACCCACATGCAGACACAAGGTGCCAGTACTGGCATGCAGATATGCATTGCTTCATGGGTGTGTAGTGATTGGCTGTGCAAGATGGCTGTACAAGGCTGGGTGGGGGTAATCCTTGGCATCGCGTCACCCGACAATGGTGTACAGTGCAGGGGTGTAGTGTCTGCAATGTCCCACATAATGGGTACTGCATGATCTGGCCTGACATCCTGGTTACCAATGTGTATGGCCATAGCTTTGCAATGCATGCCATGTCTTTGTTTGATAGTCTTTGACATGGACATTGCCTAGGATGTGCATGTCCCACAAAACTGTACAGTGACATGTACAGGTGTACCTGGTTTGGCAGGCACATATTGTGTACACAGCCTGCTATCCCCCGATATGCCAATACTGGCCTGGTGTGGCGAAACCTGCTTATAGTGAGCTGCATTGATAGTATGATATAGGTATTCCGTGGTGTCAGTGGCATGTGTCCATACAGGGCACATGTGTTCAGCATTGTCTGGCCTCTGTGGATCACATTTGATGGTACCACATATGTTGCAGGCATCCAGTGTGGAACATAGTGAAGGCACAATGTCCGCATATATGTGCCTATTGTACTGCTGTACAGGGCGCCATGTCCTCTGCAGGCCACTGCATTCACACCATGCCTACTATCTGTCATCAATGTGCATAGTACTGGCAACATAGTGGGATATCCTAGGCAAGTTTGTTTGGGCATGGCACATGGGTGCGGGACATATACCAGGTACTAGTAGGGCTGCATACTTTGTTCACCAGGCCTTTTGCCAGATGTAGGGGTATGGCTTGCCAACACAGTCCCATGGCTGACTGACAGCTGTACTCCTCATGTGGTGGCCAATGTGTCATAAGATGGACAACATATAGGAAAACTACAAAATCTGCTCCCAAACATGTCCAATGGTAAGACAATCACGGCCACTTCTACACAGGCTCTGACAGACAAACACACACTTGCCATGTCCTGTATATGAACCCCTACCTACCATATCACACTGCAGCAATATGCTTTTAGGGCATGTGCTATGGCAAATACTGGACTGCAGCACGCCTACAGGTGTACACCCAGGTGGGTGACAACAGCAGGAATGACAAAGGGGGTCATGTGATTTGTACAGAGAATGCACACTCTACAAAGCACTGTACTTGTCTCACACAGGCAGACACACACACACACACACACACACACACACACACACACACTTGGCACGTCTGGGATTTGAACACTGACCTAACTACTTTAGTACACTACAGCATTACACAGTTACAGAATGCGCTACCCAGATTACTGGGACACAGCGCTCCCAAAAGTGTATTTGTAGATAGGTGTCATAATCAGCCTTGCCAAAGGTGGGTATAAGAATTGTATGGAGTGTGAGCAGTCTAAAAGCATTTTTCAATCCTCAGGCAGATAGGTACAAACACACACACACACACACACACACACACACACACACACACACACACACACAATTGGCAAGTCTGGGATTAGAACACCAATCTAACTACTTTATTACACAACAGCATTACGCAGTTACAGAATGTGCTACCAAGATTACTGGGACACAGCACTCCCAGAGGTGTATTTGTAAGTGGGTGACATCATCAGCCCTGCCAAAGGTGGGTATAAGAATTGTATGGAGTGTAAACAGTCTAAAAGCATTATTCAGTTCTCAGGCAGATGTGGACAAACACACACACACATGGCAAGTCTGGGATTAGAACACCGACCTAACTACTTTATTACACTACAGCATTACGCAGTTACAGAACGTGCTACCGAGATTACTGGGACACAGTACTCCCAGAGGTGTATTTATAGATGCGTGAAATCATCAGCCTTGCCAAAGGTGGATATAGCAATTGTATGGAGTATGAGCAGTCTAAAAGCATTATTCAGTCTTCAGGCAGACGGGGAAGAACACACACACACACACACACACACACACACACACACACACACACACACACACTTGGCAAGTCTGGGATTAGAACACCAACCTAACTACTCTATTACACTACAGCATTAAGCCAGTACCGAATGCGCTACCAAGATTAGTGGGACATAGCACTCCCAGAGGTGTATTTGTATATGGGTAACATCATCAGCCTTGCCTAAGGTGGGTATAGGAATTGTATGGAGTGTGAGCAGTCTAAAAGCATTTTTCAGTCCTCAGTCAGACGGGGACAAATACACATACACACACAGCTAGTCTGGGATTAGAACACCGGCCTAACTACTTTATTACACTACAGCATTACGCAGTTACAGAACATGCTACCGAGAATACTGGGACACAGCACTCCCAGAGGTGTATTTGTATATGGGTGACATCATCAGCCTTGCTAAAGGTGGGTATAAGAATTGTATGGAGTGTGAGCAGTCTGAAAGCATTTTTCAGTCCTCAGGCAAATGGGGACAAACACACACACACACAAACACACACACACACACACGCACACACACACACACACACACACACACACACACACACACACACACACACACACACACACCAGTGGTGGAAATATAACACCTGCCTATCTACAGATCACTTTTACAATACTACATAGTTATGAGTCGCGCCACACAGACTATACATTTCATGGCTGTCATTATGACCTTCTAGGAATGCGGACATCAACAGGGTTGCTGGCAGTTAAGATGTACATACCTGTGAACCAGTTTGTTTAAAGTAGGAATCCATCCTGACCTGGAGTATGCCCATCTGTGGAATGGATGACTACTATCACTGTACAGGGTTATAATGGCCATGCCCATACACAGAGGCACATAACCGGCACAAGGTGTCACTGGGCATGCTCACACACTTAGTAGCACAGGGCTGTTCGGAATGCACTACGTGTCCATCTACACAAGGTTATACTGGGCATGCTCATACACTTAGTAGCACAGGGCTGTCTGGGATGCACTCTGATTCTAAACACGGAAAGCCACAGTGGCCATGCTATTGCAGGTAGACATAAAGAACACATTGCAATGGGCTCTGGTGTTAGTAGTTGTCATTGTTAGCAGTAATGCTGCTCTACATATATCTGACACCGGTCTTTTACACAACGTCTGCTGCTGTCCATCACCTTAGATGTACCATCCTATACCAAGCACAATATCACCACTCACAGTGATGTCTTGCTAGGAGTGGAATCTGCTTGACCAACACAATGAGCTTTGCTAGAATTGGCAACTGCATGACCAACACAATGAGCCAATGTCCTCCTGTAAGTACGAGGTTGTCCAATGTTTGTCATTCTGGGATGACATGACTGACAGTAGACAGGCCTCTGACACATATCACATGCATCCATGATTCAAGAGAGGGGATAATACCCAAGTCGCATCCCCCATATAGTGCCATTCCAATGCAAATGTCCTAAACACAGGATAACACCCTGACACCTAGAGGAAAACTGCATTGTATGTTTATGCTAATCAGTGCTAGATGTGTAGCATCCATAATCACAGCTGCTCACTGTAGATCCAACAATGGGGGGTACTGACATCTGTGCAGTGAGGAACACCTAGTTGATGGCTCTGTAGTGCACAATAGCACTACCACCATATACCTCAGAACCAGACATGAGGACCATAACACAGATACGGACCGCTCCAGGTGGTGGTGTCCCACATACATAGAGGCCACTCGCATGTACTGACCAGTACCCCCATGAAAGGCATCAAGGATGAGTCATGTGCAGTACACAGTGTCACAAGCTGCATTCTAGGATGTAAACCTTAAACACCACCATGCCCTCGGACCACCAACACACATCCATACATGTTGTAGGACATATAAGAGTACACCACCATGTGACCCTTGACCAGTGGACTGTACCAAGCTCTACATCAACTGTAGAGAGTACCCATGTACTGACACAGTTGCATCATGTGTTATGCAATGCAATGATACCACTGTCTGTAACCAGGTCAGCTGTACACATACCAGGGGCCCTCAGTTATTTACAGCATTAGCAGATGACTGTTGCTGTACACCAGTACACACCCTCATGTTTGGATATGACATACATGTACCTGCCCTGGGTATGTACATGCCACACACACACACACACACACACACACACACACACACACACACACACACACACAAAACATACATGTAAATAGCATAGCTGTTGTTGTCCTTTGTGCAAACAGGTGGCTACAGCCATTGCACACATGCACATGGAATGTAGGTCCATGGCTGCTGAATGCTAACAGTACATAAGGTATGATATCAGTGTTGATAGAAGTAACATTCCCTCTGTACAGGTCACCCATTACACCTATCATATCATACAACAGTCCATGCATCATGTATGTCATTACACATGTCCACCAATTGCAATGTCTACAAACATGCCCAAATGACAGGATTGTAGGACCTACACACATGTACATGTAGTGGTGTGCATTCAGATACCATGCATGTGCAGTTGCTGATGTATGCAGGTGACGTGTATCTTAGTACATCATGCAGTTGCAATGCAGCCTCAACATTGCCAACTGTATATGGTGATATGCTGAATGTATGGAAAGATGTACCTTAGGTATGGATAGATGTGTGGAAATAACTAAATGGTGGGGCATCTTTGCAGATGGATGTTTGCTGAGGGCAGCTTACAGGTGTGTCACAAGCGGTCCTACAATAACCTGTGTAACCAGTAAGCAATGGTTTTGTTAATTGAAGGACATAACACACAACTTAGACAGCGGTCAGGGTGACACCGAAGGTAAATCACTTGACACCTGTTAAGATGTCCCATGTGCATATATCAGCGCTGTTGCCAAAGGAAGCATCAGTACACTCTGTAACACATGCAATACTGCTGTAAGTCTGTCATACATATCATGAGCTAGGCAGGTCTTTGATTCACAGTACTGGCATGTGTGGTTGTGTGTGTGTGCCCATATATGTCACATATGGTGGGGAATACATCTCAGTTTTTACTCACTCTCCTGTACACTAGTGTACACATCTGTACAGAGTGCAATGTAGAAAGCAGGACATAGGCAGGGGTGTGTATCTTACACATGTGAGGTATCTGTATGTGTGTGACATAGGTGTATTCAATAGTGAATGCCACAGTGTGTGTATGTGTGTGTGTGTATGTATGGTTGTATGGTCCCTGGAGTGAGGATGTATGTTACCATACTGAACTTATAAGGCCCTTCCCCCATCCAGGCGATGCAATCTACTATCCGTGTTGATGTCCCCGATCTTAGGCCATACTGACTACCTGTACATGTGTATTCTCTGTGGTGCATCATGTAGGTGCACAGTACTGTAATGATGATTTGCACATAGGCAGGGGTGCTCACCTCAACAGTAGCAACTGTGTGTGAATATGTGTTACTGTGTCGGTGAATCCGTGAGTGTGTGGATGTGTTACTGTGTCACTGAATACATGTGTGTCAATACCTCAGTGTGTGAGTGCAGTTGTTTGTTGGCATCCTGTCATGGGAACGTGTATTACTGCTTCCAAATGAGGCATCACACTTCCCACTGGCCTCTACCCTTATAATCAGCTAGACCGCTCTCTTACCTCACCACTCCATGTAACTGTACCTGTGATGTCACCCAGTATGGATGTCACATCTGTAGCCACAGTAGCTTAATACACAGCTATCATGCTCTTGGATCAGTAGACATGTTTGGAATGTGGGACATTCTCACTGTTATGTGGCAGCTACATGGTGCATGCTGGTATATTCATACATACCTGTGAGTAGTCCACGTTGACATATGGGACACTAACTGCAAACACTGACATCCACCGGCATGTGCAAATAGACTTGAAGGAGGAAAGCAGAACATCATGACCAACATGCAGTTACTGTTGTTACACAAGACACATACTGTTAACAGTACAAAAAGCATTGTACACCTATAGTACATGGTATGTCTTCTGCCTGTCAACAGTACTCAACAAGTGTAAACTACACTTATCTTCCTAGTCTGTTTACCCTGTGCATTAGTCCATATGAGCATGTCCCTGCACCGATGGTGTGGATGTCAGGGATGCGGCACAGGCATCATCATATGCACAGGGTGATAATGTTTGCCAGAGGCCTAGGCTGCACCATTGGATGACATCATGTGTGTGGGATAGGGCCTTTGATCTAATTGGGCGTGTGTGGATGTTATGCATGTGTGTGTTTTGGTGCCCTACATATGTTTCCAGTGTGTGCATGTATGTATGTATGCACACAGTTCTGGCATGTGTCTGGCCTACACAGGGGTATTATTGATAACTGTGGACTGTACAGGCCAGGTTTTACAGTTCACTGTGTCCAGCCACGGACATGTGACCTGTGCCTGCCAGGGGTCACACGGGCACTACCAGGCAGATGTGCAGACTGGGTACTGTCTGATGACACTTGTCCACTGGAACCGTGCCCCTGTTGGGACCATCCAGGGCCATGTGCACATAGCCTGCTGTGTTGTGGTGTAGATAGCACAACTCCAGCTGCACTGCTGCTGTTACCGCCACTATGGGAGCGGACATGTGAGGTAGCTCGTACACGTAGACCTGAAACAGGTGATGTAGCAGGCCTATGTCCATGTGCCCAATGCCTCACTCCTACCAGATGTTCCAACACAGACAGCTCACAACCGCGGATTGTCATGCCATGGTCAAGGACTCCAACCATGTCACCCAACCATCTATCTAAAGCTTCAGTAATCTGATGTTGAACATTTATCATTGCCTGGATGTTGCTGTTTAAAGAACGGACAGCAGCCCTCTGAAGCCTCTGATCTTCTCTGTTGTGCCATTCAGCATGTGCCTGCGCCTCCATACAGCCTGAAACATGCATTTGGTGACACCAGTTGCTGCGCTCTGTCTTGCAGGAGCATGTTGGCCAGAGGTCCTCCTACAAGCAGCACTGGCCACGTGCCTGTGTGGGGCACCACCAGTCAGTTGGCTTTCACCATGGTGTGCAGGCACACCTTCCATAGCCCCCACACTTTCCTGTTCCAAGCTATCACATGGCAACTGTCCTTCCTCTCTGGCCACCCACCAGGGGCAACAATATCCTAGACCTAGGCATTACCAACATGAGTGACAGGTGTTCCACATCTGAAGTCAACTCCTCGTTGGTCCGATCCGACCATAAGCTGAACACTGTTGATATCCACACACCCCCACCCCCCATTAAGGGAACCACAGTATAATATGTCTACAAAGCCAACTTCATGCTTCTTAAGACAGACGTGGTAAATGTCATGACACCCATGCAGATGGACAATATTGGTACAACTGCTGAATCTTACACAAATGCACTCTATAAGCACTAACACGAGTGCATGGATCGTGCTATCCCAAACAGAACCAAGATGCTATACTCCTAATTAAGGAAGCCAATCTGGTGGTCCCCTGCCATAAACAAACTGTACAACAGGAGGAAGACACTGTTGCAAAAGAGAGTACAATCCCATGCGTGGAGGAGCTCCCTGGTCAGCCTCAATAAGAAGGTGAGATCCCTTATAAGATCCTCCAAAGCTAGCTACAAAAACCACCACTAATTCCAACAACAACCACAAAGCATTCTATAGATATGTCAAATATCTCAATGTCAACACCCAGATCTGCTCTGAGTTACAGCACAAAGGCACAAACATTACAGAACCAACTGATATTCCAACATCCTGGCAGATAGGTTAAGTGCTACCTTTCCCCCCTCTCACCCCCTAAAGGGCCCACATCTATACAGGAAGAGTGCAGAGTCCCTGTACTTACAACTATACAGGTAAAAGCTGCACACTCTAAAGCCAGTATCACAGCATCCATGGGACTGGACAACATCCCAGGCTGTGTTTTACATGAACTTCAGAATGTACTGGCTCCCCACCTATGCACCATGTTCAATAATAGCCTCGCATCAGGCATTGTGCCCCCTGAATGGTGCACAGCAACAGTTATTCCACTCCACAAAGGTGGTGCCACAACAGACCACGGGACCTATTGCCCTATAGGCCTGACTAGCCTGGTCTGCAAGGCTATGGAGAACATCATCATGAATCTCAGTAACAGAGACATTGGGTACCTCCAAACCTTTGACCCCTCCCAGTTTGGCTTTGTTAAGGGCAGACCATGCCTCCTAAACCTGGTGAACTTCTTCGGGACAGTTACCAATGCATTAGATGAGGGTAAGGAGGTCCACACAGCCTACCTAAATCTCTCAAAGGCTTTCAACACCATTCCTCATTCTGGTATTATCGACATACCCATCCGCCTGAACATTACACCCTACATCGTGTGATGGTTTGCAAAGTGGCTCACGGACAGTACCCACACAGTGGGAGTTGCATACCCTAGGTCCGACTGTATACCAGTTACAAGTGGCGTCCCCCAGGGCTCAGTCCTAGGACCCCTCATGTTCGGTATATAATTCTCTGACATACAGGCAAGCACAGGAGGGCTTTGGCTGAAAAGGTTGCAAAATATTGCAAACTAGGGGACATAATTGTTTCCCCAGCTGTTACAGACACCCTCCAGAAGGGAGACTGAGACGGATACCTGTTGTCAATATCATGGCCTCAAGCTGAATGCCAAAAAGTGCATAGTCATCCCCTTTGGATATAACTAATTACCTGCAGACTACCACATAGGTGCTAGTCCCCTACGTACAGAAAAGATAATAAGGGATCTGGGAACCCCAGTAGATAGCAATCTCTCCTTCAATACCCATAATGACAAGGTGGTTAGAATATCCTTCTACATGGACCCACTAATCTCTAATGGGTCGGTCCGCATCCAGAACAAAGGAGGCCATTGTACCTCTCTACGCATGACTTATTAGACCCATTAAAGGATACAACACCCCATTTGGGATGTACCTTACAAGACAACTGCAACAGCTTGGAAGACCACAACAGTACCACACCAAGAGGATTACTGACCTCAAACAGATGACCTAAGCAGCCCAACCTAAGAAACTCCAGCTGTACTCGGTTGCATACCGCATACTCACAGGTGATCTCTACTTGACATACAAGACCCATGTCCAACCCAGTATTGCTGGATATGCTCCACCTAAACAGAGGCCCCTGAGAGCCACATGCTCCAGGGATACACAGCTAACCACAACGATGATTAGGACATGCTGGACGGATAGATTCCTGACCAGGAGACTCCCCATGCTTTGGAACATGATTCCAATGTACATCAGGCAAGGCCCCTCACTAGCACTCTTCAAGGGAAACCTTGACGGGTGGACGGGAGACAGACATGTATCCAAGGGATCACTGCAGTGGCTCTGCTGGACAAAGGCACAGGGAACTAATGGCTCTGCCATTCAGAGGCACAGGGAACTAACCTATGGGGGTGGCAAAAGCCAGCACACTCTAGCTAGGCTTATAAATACCATTGGTAAGACAGCCTAGTACCTACCTTTGCACTTATTACATGTCTTATGTGCATGGATAGTTAACTAACTCTTCCATTTTACTTTGCTATCATGCTGATAAACATTCGGGTGACTACAAGTCATATGTATCCTGTTATTGTGTATTGTAAATGCCAATAGACATAACTAATGTTTGCCTCACATAACAGTAATGCTATGTAACTTGTAATACATATCTTCCTACAATACTGTATATTACACAGTTATTGGCACAATATCACACAATGCAAATCATAATTGCACAGTGGGCCAACCTTCGACATGTTATTCTCAGTAATAAACCCATGCATATGCCTACTGTTACAGTATATCAACATATACTATCCCCTGTTATAGCACATACTTGTTGGACCAGCCCTGCCACTGACAGCGGCTGGTGAGGAATATTTGTGTTCAAAGCCCTTATATAGCATCCCTTGTAGTGTATGTGGTGTTTGCCTTCTGACCTACAGTAGTACACACATAAATACTACAAGCATTACTATGCTCAACAATACATCACTACAAGATAACTGTTTCCACTATATGGGTTGCATTCACTTTAAATATTACAGAACAGGTACTACATACACAGACATACTGAGTGTTCTACATACCATATTAGTAACCCAAAGTGTCGATGACTGTTAATTCAATCCTTTTCAGTTTGTGTTTCAATCTTCTTTGTAACGTTCTGCTGGTATATACAGATGGTTTGAATGTGTGATAAGCCATTCTTTTCTAGTTAATATTGGTAACATGTGCTATCCTGACCATCAACTGGTGTTCCAAAGTAGTTAGTTGGATGCACATCAGCTGTGAAGTTACTCCATTAGTCAATACCATGGCAACAGTGGTGTATAATTGAGTACTCCACTTGGACATTTTCCGTTTGCCTTACTTTCGAGGAAGACAGCCTGGATGTGTTGTTTGTGATGTATTTCAACAGCTATATGGTGACAGACAGAGATATATTAGCTTCATGACTCCCGTGAATTGTGTGTAATGGCTAGAAGATGTTGTTCTACATGTGAGTACAACTGTTATATTTCAGAACATTGCTACTTATGCAGGGTTTGTTTGTATCTGATACTTCTGCAGATGTTTCAGTCTGGCAAAGATGTTTGGGCAGCTCAAGGCTGTATGGCTATGCATGAACTGTTATGTGGTTTACAGTGTGCTCACCAGACATCCTTGAGTTGGTGTACATATGTATCATACTGTGCTGTTAATCAGTAATTGGTAACACTTCCCAGTGTACACACATCCCTCTGAAATGGGATTAGTGCAAATAAACCCTGCAACATCAGCAGCTGTTCTATTGTATAACAGCAACTATTTTACATAGGGCCATGTTAGTGTGTCTCTGACAAGGTATGTTAAGGCTTCTGCAGATGTCGTACAGTGAGTAAATGATTTGTGATGTTATTACAGTTTGTATTGTAATTTGTTTGGGTGTGGAGGTGATATTGGTGGGTGTACATAGCAGATGCAGGTGTGTAGGAACTGCTTTTATACATAATTGATATGTGCGTGAGGGTTCCTTCCCTATTTGAGCACCTATCCTTTAGTGGACTAAAACTATGGTAATTGATTCATTAAGGCACTGTTAAGTGGTTCCTGTATAGCATGCAGGTGATGTTAGGCCTTGAATCCTTTCGGCACTACATCGGAATGTAATAAAGTGTTGCTACATGAAAGCTATGCATTTCTGTCATAGGTATTTGCAGTCAATGGAGTTGTATTGGTGACTGACCCTCTTTGGCTAGGGTTGCTACCTTTTCATATGGCCATAGTGGGACATTTTCGGGATACACATCAGATTTTAAAGGCCGATACAAACCCATGGTCAGTACAAGGGATATAACTTTCCTTTCTTGTCTAAATATAAGCTTATTCTTGTAGCAGTTTAGTTGCTTATCCTGTTTCTTGTAACATGTAGGTAGTTTAGATAAAGAAAGAACTATTGTATGCAACTATTACATTACATATGGGACATAATTATGTCCTACAATCTCAGGACATTTGCCACATTTAATATATTTGGTCAGGACACAACCGCCCAAAGAGGGACTGTCCCTCGGAAAGTGGGACAGGTGGTAACCCTATCATTGGATCATGTGTATAGGCATATACTCTCCATATCCTTTGTTCATAAAGGTTGGTCATGGTGGAATGTGTGATTGCTACGGTCCATGTTATACTCATATATGAACACTTCAACTGCTGTATATGGGATACCTATGGAATCCCGAATCCAAAATGTTCCGATGACCACAGTACCAGGCCCAGACTCCCATATCCCACATTACCGACAGCGACAGTAACTCGTGAAAGTAATACAAACATGGAACACACACACGCACACACAGACACACTGCTACCCACCACATCCAAACAAACCATCCTACACTACGTATGAGCAGGTGGGCAAGCCCCCTTACCCCCCATGTGGGTGTCTGCGCCCCCCACGCCCCACCCTACTTTAAGATTCTACCTCCTAGATCAAACAAACAGATGCACAAAGCAAACCCACACCCACACATTACAGTCTCCCAGGAACACATACCATACTCAGAACACACACTTACACACACTACAGCCCTCAGAAACACACTTACACACAGTAACCTATCTGAACCGCAACACCAGAAGCACTGACTAACTGTCCCTTAACATCATGATTTTAAACTTCGCGCTTCTGGGGTTTCGGTATTGTGGTCTTTCAGACTTTAAGCCTCGTGATTACGCGCGTCGGTATGTCAAGCAGTCAGTATGTGGTAGGTATCCCATTTATATGTACCTCCATGGTTATGTACATGTTATTAACCTATCTATATCTCTGCATATATATGTATATCTCCATATATCGACATATCTCTCTCTCTCTCTCCCTCTCTCTCTCTCTCAATATATATATATATATATATATATATATATATATATATATATATATATATATATATATATATATATGTTGATTTATATATATATTTTATATATATATATATATATATATATATATATATATATATATACACACACACACACACACACACACACACACACACACACATATATATATATATATATATATATATATATATATATATATATATATATATAAACACCAAATACGAATCCAGCACAAAGTGGGAGACACAGGCAGCATTTAGCTTAAATATAAGCCTTTATTGTGAAAAGCACAATCCCCAAACCGGTTTCGCTAAAAAGAGCGTCATCAGTGACTCATATAGCATACACCTTTCATTGGGTACATGCTGGTTTTTCCTATTTCCACACATTCCTACCTTTTGTGTTTTATCCTGTCAGTATAGACCACTGTCATTGGTACAGCTCAGGTAGCTTAGTGGTATGTTATTATGAAGATTGTGTACATGGTTGCATGTTCTAATCCTGGCAGTGGTAATTTTACTCCTCAGAGCAGGCACTAGTAGTGCAAGGGTGATTAACGCACATTTCAGTGGTTGTGTGTTCCACATGTTTATTATTCTGTGGAATACTACCTATATATGCAAGCTGTGGTTAAGGTATACTATGTAACATGTAAATCATCTGCAAAGATTTCTGCCATGGATACCCCCATTATTTGGAACTACATCCCTGATTACATTATACAAAACCCCTCGCTAACACTCCGGGGAATCCTTGCAGAGTGGGTGGGGAACAGTGGATACACCCCAGGGATCCCACAATTGGCTCTGCTTCACAGAGTGACAGTTAGTTAATTAATGGGGTGGTGACAGCAGGCACTTTTTGGCTATGCTTATGAGTGGCCTCGGGCGGTTAGGCATGTACCTACCTATGTATCTATGAACATATACAGACAGTATGGACACATGCTGATAGTTTAATTTACTGTTCAGGTATTGACTTAACTTGTGCTAATGGCAGTTGTGTGTACAATAGTTGAGGGCTACCTATGTAGGATGCCCACAGTAGACCACCTATACATGACAATTTACAGGTGGTCGTGTGTGTGTGTGTGTGTGTGTGTGTGTGTGTGTGTGTGTGTGTGTGTGTGTGTGTGTGTGTGTGTGAGTGTGTGTGTGTGTGTGCCATCCATGTTTGCTGTGTGTGCAGGTGGAGAAGGGTGTCAGTCCATATGTGCCTACACTGTCAGTGTGTGTGCTGTATGTTCCCTCTTTGCCAAGGCATGGGCATACTGGGCATGCCTCCATCTGCCTACTGGGGCTGACACAGGGTGTTCATGGTCTGAGTCCCTCTGTGCCTGTGGTGCCCTTGGCAATGGTGGTGGGCTGTGATGGACATCACCATTCTGTCCCTGCTGCAGCTGTTTCCGCAGGATCATATTGTGCAGCATGGCACATACTATGAAGATGTGGGCACACATGCCTGGAGAGTACTGCAAGGCTCCACCAGATATGTCCAAGCAAGATAACTGTGATTTCAGCATCCTAAACATGCGCCCTATGATGATTCTGGTTTCTGAGTGTGCCTCATTATGGGGTTCTTTCATGGCTGTGTGTGCATTTCTGATGGGAGTCATCATCCACGGTTCCAGTGCATAACCAGCATCCCCCATCAGGTGGCCATATGGGATGTCCCCCCTGGCAAATACCTGATACAGCTGTGAGGCATGCCATATGTGGGAGTCATGATAGCTTCCAGGGCTGTCAGCACACACATCCATGATAATGCCCTGGGCATTGCACATGACCTGGCAGTTGATGGAGTGGTATCCCTTGCAGTTTATGTAGTGCCTACCCTGCTCACTGTGTGGTGTCTTGATGTGTATGTGCGTGCAGTCTGTTGCACCCAGTACCTCCGGGTAGCCTGCCACATGGTGGAAGAGACGCATATTGCTGGCCAACTCCTCCTTTCATTCGGGGGACGTATATGTGCTCATTGGTATGTGGTAACATGGCATCCAGGAACTGGTGGAGTACCCTGGATGCTGATGCCTATGAGATCCCCATGATATCCCCAGTTGGCCTTTGGAAGGTATTTGTGGCTAGTATTCTCAAGCTTACACATACCTTCGTGTCCACTGAGATGGGATCCCCTCTGTTACTTCTGGCTCTGAGGCATGGCTGGCACAGCTCAACAAGTTGCTGTATGGTGTCCCTGTCTACCCTGTAATGCTCTACTATCCCCAGATCATGTAGCCCCTGGTAGGTTACCCTGGGTCTGAACACTCTTCTCCTCCTCCGGTGCCTGAGATGGCTGTCAGCATCATCCTGCACACCACCATCAGTCTCCAACACATGCTGGTGAATCAAAGCTATGACAGCCCCTAACATGTACATATTAAAAGTTCCCCATCTGTATACACCAATGGTGCAGAGTGTCTGGGAATACACAAGTGTGTGTGTGGGGTTTTCACACCTTATACTATTGTGCAATGGATGATGCTGGTGTAATTGGGTGGTATGTGCAATTCCAGCTGCGGGGTATCTTAATTATGGGCTTTACAGCAGATACTGTTATTGTGGGGCCTTTGGTGTTAACTTACGCTTGGCTGCCATGATTCATCTATTGCCCTTTACTTCACTTTTCAATCCAACCCCCCCCCCCCCCATTGTCAGGCATGCATCCAGCTGCCTGCTTTCTTGTTTTGTACTTTCACAACCCAGGATTGTGTTGGGAAATGTGTTATCTAGCTAATCTACTGCAAGTTTGCTTTGTTCTGCTGTGGCAGTTCTCTTTTCTTTGCAGTACGGCACCTCCCTTTTCCTGTTCTGCAGGTAGCTGCTAGCAGCCTTGTTAGCTGTTGTCAATGGCCCACTGTAAGTTCCTAGGTGTTAATTACTTATTTGTACTCCAATTACCATGCTGCAACATTTTCTTATTATCTTTCCATATCCTTCCTGTTTCAGCTGTGATGCATGCCGCGCACAGCCGTTTACCGGGTTTCAAGTGCATTTTTATCCACATTCATATGCACTTTTGGTTACCTTGTGTGCTCTCAGTTAAGCAAAGCTATGGCTATTTCCAAACCCCTATCCTGCGGCTATGCTTAGCAACAGGCAACCTGGACTAGCAATGCTCCAATGTGCTTACAGCTACGGTGGTGCACCTCTTTCTTGATGTCATGTTTACCTCCAGGCCACACCTCGGTGTTGTACCACTATGCTGTGTGGTACATCCTTTTGCCGGCAGGGAGTTTGCAATTCAGTATTACTTCACTCATTTGCATGGCATTGACTACTAATTCCTAGTTACCACACAGAACCCTTGCACCATGGTTGTGGTGTAGCATGTGTGCCATTGACTATTATGGGGAATTCATGAATTGTGTTACATTGCAGTTTTATGATATCTAAATATATTTTCATTGTGATTCCATTTGCTCACCGATGCACTGCAGTTTTACTTTGTGTTAGTGTGGCCATGACATTAAATGCTATTTTTTATGTGCTGTGCATGTTTTTTTATGCCATTGGCTATATATTTAGCCATTGGCATATATTAACATTATAATACATAAGTTTGGTCCGCTTTCATGGCTCCGATTTTATGTTTGAAAAAATGTAAACCATTTTTTTTTGGTTTACATTTCTTCATGCTTACACTACGCCTGCACCACTTCATGAATTGCTATATACCTTCATTTGCACGCTACACTGCTGTGCATGGGGTAATTAGCATACATGCACTTGGAGCTGCGCAGCTCTGGCGTACGCTGGTAGCGCACGTGGAAAGAGCTTGTGCCTGAATCGCTTGGCGGCCATATTTGGCACTAGATCACCGATGCTACTCCGGCGCCTGGTGCAAGCTTCATGAATCCCAGGGATAGTTTTTTTTTAAGAATATTTTTTTACTAATTTAACATGTTTACAATATTTAAATAGAAAGAAAGAAATTCAACATCACATACCGATATTCAGTGTTATCACTGCAATGAATCATCAAGGTAATGTTATACAATTAACACATTAAGAGTCTTGGTATTTTAGTATGAACATTTTAAGACTATTCCAACCACTAAAAGCCATAGTATGGTTAATAGATCTAATTCTGATCACTTCTGTTTCAGTTTTTCATAGTACTGCTGTTAAATTAAAATAATATTTGAATGTAGGAACTGAATTCAATTTCCAATTTTTTGTAATAACTTTTCTAGCTACTGCCAGGAGACTCCAGAAGAATTTTTGTTGTTTGTGTTTTACAGATAAAGCAAGTGAAGCAATCATTAGCATTATTAATCTAGTTAAAGAACAATTATCAGACCACAACCCCTTAAAAACTTAATTATCTCTTCACAATATACATTTAAGTTTTCACAGGCCATAAACATATGTGTCTAATCAGCTTAAGCATCTTTACTCTATTTCCAGCAGAATGAAGAAGTAATTTTATCAAACTTGGAGATTTTATAGGGAGTAAAAATGCATTCTATGTATACATTTTCACATAAAAACTTTCCATTGTAATTTTGAAGAAGTGTGAATAATTGATTTAAGTTTTATTCCTACCATCTATCGATTCACTTGATCTACTACTATCTAGAAAGTTCTGGAATTTTACATAAAATTATCATTATTTATAATTAACTTATATTACTTGAACAAGCTTCCTTTGTTGGTCAAAGTACCTTTGATGATAACATTTATATATTCATATAATGGGGGAATAGTGTTCTGTTCCTCTTCACTCATATTATATACACATTCATTTAATTTATTATTGATGAATAATACTAACTGGTTAACAGATTCATCCAACTTATAATCTTTCATTAAATATTCTGGTGATTTAGCTGCTCCTTTTTCAAAGCAATCAGTCCATAATACTGATTCATTCCTTTTTAGTAAATTCATTCTAACATTGTTCTGAGTTTCTTTAACTCTAGAGGTGTGTGCAATGGGAAAGCACATTTTCAATGTTGATATTAATGGAGTTTTAAAAATATATTTCTGTTTAAAAACTGCTTCCAGAACTGATTTTATAAATGCAGAGTCTAAAGACTGAAACAAGTTTCCTCCTAAGGTAAAATTTATTCACCAGATGAAAGGATTGTTGCATATTTCCAATTTATCATATTTGATAAACTTATATGAGTTTAGTAAAATCTGATCCTAAATAGGTTTCCATTGACTAATACAGTTTGAGTCTAACCTAATATAACAGTTAAAATTTGCAGCAATAGAATAAGATTCTACATTTGAGAAGCTAATACCACCATACTCCCATAATCTTGTATGATTTATGTAAGAAATTCTTAGCTTTTTAGGATACCATATGAATTAAAGTTAACATTTTTCCATTTTCTTTCAAGATTTTTGGTCAGGTGTTGAAGCTATTGAATGCAATATGTATATAATCCTGGGTAATATAATAATTTTAATAAGTGTAACCTAGCCTCAAAAGTACAAAAATGAATTAAATTTTAATAAGAAGTAACAATTCTTTAATTATTTTTTGAAATTTATTATTAATTTATTACTAACATTTTTCTTTAAGTACTTATGAAATTTTTAATTATAAGTATTATTTTTATATTCGTTAAGATGGATTTTTTAAAAAAAATATTAAGCATTTCCTCTATGTCTGAAATAAGTGCATTAGTGTGAGAATCTCAGATATTATTGATTTGTACCTTTTGCTTAACATCTTACTTTTATTAGCTAATCTATGTAGATTTTTGGAAATCATCACATAACTGTGCAATTTTATTTTTGCTAAAGCTATCTCCACTTATGCATTAAAACAGTTTGATAATTTGTCATTAATTTTTAATGACTTCAATATTATATAATTTCTTTATTTTTAAACCTCACTTTGTGTATCTTGTTTTTCTAACAACTCTGTATCCCATTCTTTCATTTGAATACTAGTGCATCGTCCCATTCTATTTTTAATATACATTTTTAGGGAGTTCCATAGTATGACTTTATTAACCTGACATTTTATCATTCAAAGATAACAAAAATTTAATGTATTCCTTAAGATACTTGTTAAATTCATTTTATTTCATCATATATACTGGGATTCTATAAATAATTTGAAAATCCCTTATATCCATTAATATATTAATAATTGGCATGTTATAATCAGATAAAGGGCAAGGAATAGTTTTAAAATAATTCACTTTGCTAAGTAAATCTGTAGAGGCATACATCCATATCAATTCTAGTTCGTATTTCATGCATACAAGAATAATGAGAGAAGTACAATTAGTTTCTGCTTTTACTATAAAATCTACTAAATTATTATTAATAATCCATCTCTATAGTGCAAGAACTTTAGTTTTTTTTGTTCACTTGTATCTGCTATACTAAAATTAAACTAGCATTCCAATGAATGCAGTCATTCTAAGTGATCTTTAACCACTCTTGCAACTAGTGTATAGAGTTTGTTATTATATCTAATTATTACAAATGAATACATTCCTTTGGGATCATTAATGTATTCCATGACCATAGGGATTACAGTAGATTTTCTCCAAAATATTGCAGTTCCTCTCCTCTTTTTGTTAAAAGAAGTAGGTGGTAACTTTTCGGAACTTAAGTTATTTAAATATTGCATACCTTTACCTATCAAGTGAGTCTCTTGTAAGAATATAATGTCTTCTAATATATATAATATAATTCTTCCTTACTACAAACTAAACTACCAAAATTCATAAATAACATAAACAAAAACAAGCCTACAACTGTAACTGTATATATTACAAATAAAACACAACCTGCCATGGATACCAACATTCCTAGTTCACCTGTTGAATAGACAAACTACTGTACTATCTCTCTTTATAGCAATACCTAAAAATTCATTAAAAACTAGTTAAAATCTACCATGACTTACAGATAATTAATACAATATTACACATACATTGAAATAATTAGAAACTGTAAATTTAGCTATATATTTTGCCATTTAAAACCATTCCCTGCATTAATACATTAAAGTTTAATATTCCTCTTCTATTAATCATAAATATTAAATAATCCAAGAAATAGCACACTGTATACCAATTTATGTAAGAGTAGTATAAATTATCTATTACATATTCCTAAAGTATCCACTCATTCAACATTATTATAACTAAATCTCTAGAGAAATAAGTAGAACAAAGTGGGACCTGAAGAGTTAAAGATATCTGTAAACTTACAGGTGACAGGTAAACTTATCATACTAAACTATTATACAAAAGGAAAATCAATGCACATATATCTTCATCATGCTAAAAGATAAACCTATATTTCATAGACCTATCAAAACCTCTGAATTAATTTTAAAAGTACAAAGGCCAGATTAAGTAAAGTTCATGGAAGCTATTTGCAGACAGTGCAGCACACTAAAGGAAGACTTCAGTGCACCTGGTGCATATTTGATTCCAGAAGACACTCTGAAGGCAGACCAACTACTTAAGTATTCAGTGTAGCATAATTAGGGATTATGCACATGCCAGTGTGATTCCAAAACATGTTCACACAATGCAATTCAAATGTAGAAAACAACCATCCTGACTCCACTTCTGAAATACTTGACATATACATTATGGACCCTAAGGAATTCATCTGAATACAAAAGATTATGTCAAAATCCATAGCAAAACTGAAAAAATATATAACAATGCAACCTTCTGTTAATATGCTGCAAAAGACAACAGTGATGCAAGCCATAAATGAAGATGTGGTTGTTCATCCTAGAATGCAGCCAGCTAAACTCAAAGCAAGGCTGCAACTAAAACAGTTCTCAGCCTAGAAAATAATCTACAGATACCATCTAGACAGACACATTGGGCAGGTTGTCCATAACATGTGTGCCCCACACATATCTGTGCAGTCCCTGTGAGGAATCCTCATCCCCCGTGAAACTAAAGTGTGGTCAGTCTGGGTGCACTCACATCTAGGACATTCCAGAGACATGTGGGAGATGCTGTGGGAGTATCACAAACAGCTGCCAGTTATATCCTGGCAACATTTTTGAAAACAATGTGCAGCAAGGTAGATGACTACATACACTTCCCGCCCACACTCATGGAGTGGAGAAATGTTAATCATCAGTACTACAACACTGCAAGCTACCCTGAAGTACTCAGTGCAATATATTGCAAAACATTGCTCTGAAGACATCAGTACATCCAGATACAAACCAATACATAAACCAAAGGGCTGAACATCCATCAACTTCCAAGTTGTGTGTGTAGCAGATGGCTGCATAACAAAAATCATGGCTACACTCCCTGGAAGTGTCCATGATGCTGACCTTTGGAGGGAAAGTGGATGCAGGTCTGCATTCCAGCAAGGTGAAATTCCTGAGGGATTTATTCTGGGTAAGTAGAGGAACACAGTTAGGATGAAAGTTAAGGATCCCTTTCTCAACAATATCCAATCTGAACAAAAGAGTTTTTACTCACCACAACAGGTGACTGTTGTTATCCTCTTGAGCTGTGGCTAATGACCCTGTACCATGAACCATCCAACCTTGAACAGCTGGGCTATCATAGAGTGCATGCAACAACCATAAATATCATAGATTCAATGTTTTGTGTATTGAAAGCTAGATTTAGATGTCTGGACACATCCAGGGGTGCACTGCAACACAAACCTGAGAAGACAACAAAGATTATAATGGTGTGTGTCATGCTGCACAACATGCTGACCCAAGCACATGGTGGCCTTCCAGCTGCAGGTGTGGATGAACTACCCCAAGAACTACAAATGTCTTAAGAGGATGTCCTACACATATCTGAGGAAGAGCAAAAGGGCATAGGGGACAGTAGTCACAAGTGTAGGAAATGTAGGGTGTGACCACAAGTCTGTCCCAGACATCTGAGTCACGGCAAGCTATATGTACATAATTACACAGATGATGATGATGTGTTGAGCACCATCACAGCAACACACATGCCATTTAATGGCAAGTAATCGCACATAACATGAGCAAAACATATTCCCACATGAATATATGCAAATGTATAAAAAAATCAACTCAGGCCACAACTGACACAGGTATGCATAAACACTCAGTTAGTGTTATCACTGTATAGTAAACAATAAGGGACACAAATCAGTGCTACACTGACATATATGCACAATATCATAATACAAAAAAAGAGAAATTGTTCATGACATCATGCATTTTTTTTTTCAGAAACACATATCACAGTGCAGTGGTATTGACATAATATGATTCAGCTATGTGTTCTACTCTGCTGGACACAGTCTAATGAAGTCTTTGTCAACCTTGCTCATTTCTCATACTACAGTCCATCCTGCCACAACCAAGTACAGATACATCCTGCCCTGGTTGCTTCACAGAGGACATGGATTGGTAGACAGCACCATGTTGAGATGAAGGACCATGACTGAAAATTGAAGGCCTTGTGACTGCAGGGACATCAGCAGATCTGCCAACAGTTGACATCTGTCATGGAACACAAAATCCTGCTTATATGACACTACTGCACTACTGTAGAGGCCAGGATTTCTACTGACCATGCCACAGTTAAAAGACTTTCATTCTGAGTGACCGATGCAACTATAATCTCACATTGTCTGTGCTCCTGTCCATCATGCCTGACATGTAGCCAGTATGCCACATGATCTGTGGCATGAGCATGTGCGCGGATGTCTGAATGATACTGTAGCTATGACCATTAATTTGCCTGCAGTAGGAGGCAGAAACCTTCTGACACCTGGCCATGTACAACATCTGCTCATTTACACCTACAGTGACACTCTGTGTGTGGTTGTTGTGTGGATATGCCAGCAGTAGTGCTCACAACTATGGTGTGCTGACCAACTGGCCTCACCCTGTTGAACATCCACTGAGTCATCATACTCTGAATGTGTCAGCAAGTGGACCTCCACATCTGAGGATACATCTGGTGCAACATCAGTGTCAACCTCATGGATGGACTCTCCAAACAAATCAAGGTCCTCAGGGCCAGGATTTATAATACTAGGCCGTGACACATCATGAACAACATCATGATTGCCGCATGGTCTGCTGAATGGTAAAGACAGCTGGTGTGCTGCAGGATACAAAGTCACAGAGCAGGACAATGTGCCTACAGCACATGATGAATATAAAAGGCAATTTGCATGTATCTTTCACTGCAGTGTTACAAATACTACTGACTTCACTTGCAGTCTACTGTATGTATGCAATTTTCACAGACTATATATACCATGAGTATATAATTTATAAATATGGCCAACATACATGTTGTTCCACTGTACTGAACTTCAACTAGTGCAGGGAAAAAAAGACATTACGGATCACATCATTCACAACACTTACCAGGTGAACACAGTTAAAACATACAGAATGTGTGATGTGCACATACCACTCATATGTGCACTTGACAACTCCTGCTGTGTAGAGGTTGCAGTGTGAACTATAGATCCTGCATTCAGAAGTAAAGAGAAAGACATTCATGTGACTATCAAAAGAAATACTGACAACATATACATCGCAGACATACGGACTGCAAATATGTGATAGATGTTGCAAATATATACCAGAAGAGCCTGTATTTACAAAGATTGACAAGAATGTCAGTCATCATGTGTGCTAAACATAGATGAATGCTCTGACAATGTCACTGTAACATACCTGGTCTTTCTGCACTTGATAATGTGTGGCTTACCCTCACTGGATGTACCTGTAGTCTTCAATGTTATGGAAACAATGAAATAACAGTAAACAGCAGTGCCATTTAATGAGGTGTAGGCATTAACAAGGTATTGTTCACAGCAACAATATAAAGACGCTCACCTGCTTTTCCCTGTTGTAGGTCTGAAGTAGATGGACCTGTGAATGTTAATACAATGCACATTACAACTGTAGTTTGCATAACTCTTTCTGTAACTCAGACCTACCAATACATATAATTATGCTTACATTCATCATCCTCACTCTCTGTGGAAGTGTGTTCATTGCTCGGCTCTGCTGCTGTAAATCAAACACAGGACTACATAAACATGGATGCTAAAGCAGTACACAGTGAGTATCAAAATAGTCATCACTGTACTGAACATAGATACATACATACATATCTGTCCTGGAACCCCAGCTTTAATCCCACCACCACGGATTTTCCTCTCCACTCTTACTGTATACAGTGATGCAAAAAAAATTGTGATGTCATCAGGGGGCCAGTGGTGGTCCATCACCAGTGGCATCCTTTGACCTCTTATAACATGTCACTCTGTTGGCTGCATGAAAAATCATGTCTGAGCAGTAATGTCTCAGGCCTCACAGGATCAGTTGTGACCTCTAACTGCATTGATTACAATGATGAGGTGCATCCATATTTCATTTCTCCAAATTTTATCCCCTGAACTGCCTAGGAGTCTCCTTCCATGTTGTTGGGGAGCATCATGATGTCATTAGTTGGCCATCTGGAAAACATTCATATACACATGATAATAATCATGGATGTGCACATTTATGCATTTGATTCTGTAAACAACATATGTCAAAATATATCCTGTGCATTCCTGTGCAATGCAAAGATGAATATAACACTGTCTGTGATAAATACTAACATGACGAGTAAATGTATCAACAATACCTTCATACAACATCTGTAAAAACAACATAACTTGTAATACCTGTATAGGACATGACGGGGATTAGAATCCTTGACCCTACATATATGTTGAAGGGAGGTCCAAAGACAACAGCATCATGCCACCAAAGACTGCTTGCATTTCATATTAAAATACTACATTAACAATTAAACAACTTATGGAATGCATCTTAATAACTCAGTATCCATAGGGAGTACAGATACATAGTAAATTGAGGGAGTAGCGATAACACCTTTGTTGAGAAACATCCTTGAAGAAATATCCATAACAGCAACTGCACGTTTAACACTGTTTTAGGAAACATGATTTAAGAAATATCCCATAAGATCAACATCACATACTAATTACAGATACTTTCAAGATCCATAGGTTTCTGTACTTAGACCACACAGTACAGGGAATTACCATTAAGAATTGTGGATGATCCATAAATCCTCCTCTATACACTGTTATCATTTGCAGAGGAAGTCTGTCTACAACAACTGCATATGGGACTGAAACAAAATATTTAGAACAACACCTGTGTGCATAAATTTCCAGGCAACAACAACTCCTGGAATCTTTAATAAATGTTGTTAAATTTAACATTTTGACTAAATATGACTTTAAACATGTACCTTTTAAAATGATTATCTTCAACAGATGTACTAATTACTATTGCAGAACTTCCACCAGTTGCCAAGGTACCTCACACTCAGACTCACAGAATCAAAGTGCACATTATGTGTACACAGCTTTAATTACCATTTGTGCCAGGCCCCTGCTTGTAAATGTTTCATCTCCCAAAGTCCTGCTTGCACTTATCAAGAGAATCAGAACTTGTCAGAGATTTGGGATGCATGGCTAGGCTTAAAAAAGTCCTTATGGTCATTAGCCTAGTAAACACCTATGAACTTATACATAATTACTGAGGTTAATTAAAAGTCACGCTCTTGGAATCACATTCACACACATCTGCATAAATTGCCATTATGAGCTGAAAGCCACAGGTGTACCATGTAAACACCCAATCAGTATCAATAAATGTTATCATGTGTGGCATGTACCTGTAATCTCCAATAATCTTAGAACATGGCATCAGCACCACTTTCAAATATAGAATTTGATACCATTACTGATCAGACCATTGCTAACTGTGAAATGAGTGGTACCTCAGTAAATATTTCTGGGTTTTTCTGTTTTTCAGATATCCACTGATTGAAAATTGTGATGGTGACTTTGAGGAGGCTGCGATGTATCTGTGCACCCAAATGGACTGGCAAGGAGACAGCACAGATGTTGATCATGTATGCTGAATTGGAGCAGTGGATGAGAGCCAGAACCAGGAACTTCGCTATGATCAACACGTGGAACTGGATTGTGAGTGAGCATCGACAGAGGAGGGTGATCTACCGCACTGAAGTGCAGGTTCATCACTGCTATGTTGACCTGTATCGCAGAGATGCAACCGTGATTCAAAAGAAGGTTTATGAGTTGCAAAAACACTTTTATTTAATGTAAAAAGTAATGCTCATACCATTGGTCAAATGTATTTTGTTATGTATGTGTTGATAGCTGTTATGTCTTCAGTATGAGAGGTGTTAAAACTGTATGCATTTCCTGTATTGTGCCATTCATTGCAGGATTTCTAAGAAACATCTGCAGCACCTGTTGTCTACAATGATAGCCTAGCTGAATGTTAACTTGGTCTGTAAAGCAACTGACTAGCATGTGTACATTTTGGTGTGTTCTGGGTTCCAAACCACATAGGGAAACCTGTTACCTTTGTTAACTTCACTCATATATTTTTTTAATCTGTATTGCAATAGTTTATATTAAGCTTTATGCAGCGCATGGTAACAAATCTCTAGGCTATGCAGTGCATGGTAAGAAATCTCTGAGATAGTATTTCTACAAATAAAACCATAATCCATAACAGCCTTATAACATCAGTTGTTGAACAACAGTGCTTGAAGAGCATTACCTGTCTGTTTATAAGTAGCGTGATGATTGGGAAGAGATGGGTGAAGGCTACCAGCCTAGTCAAATAGAATTTGATACATAATTCTATCAACTGTATAAATAAATGTAAAATACAGGCTTGTGCTTTTATATGTAAGAAAACACTGTAAAATGTGAACTTCAAGATTGTTGCAACATTGCCATCTGCTGTAAGGAAAACCAAGCCAAGTATTTTAAATGTGTCTTTTTAAGTTGAAAAGATCTTATGAATCTCTTTAATGTTTTACATGTCAGTTCCAGTGTGTCTGGATGAAGGTTTCATGCCCATTGTTTTAAAGCTAAAGTTTATGACCAGAATTTAGATGTGGAAGGTGCTTTATTGCTCTAGTTTCTGTTTGAATATACATGTGAAATGTCTTCTTTTGCTGTAAGTTTCTGTGCAGGTGTTAGATTGCTAAATAATGCATTTTGTTTGCCTGGGAAAACTTAAGTGTCAAAAATGATGTCATTTGGGGAGGGACCCAGCAAACATGTTTGTTAGTAATGTTTAAATACTATTTCTCACAAGAGGCTGGGAGCATTTTGACTTTGGACATCTAGCTTACCGGCACTCTGCCTTGTGCTCACATGTAAGTTTTAGCACTATGATTTCTTGTAGGAATAATTAAAGCTAGTAAAGATTAATTAGCTATTTTTCTTTGAAATCAGACTTGTCCTACTGTATTATTTTAAGTTTCTGTGTAATCTCTGAACTCTTAGATATCTCTGTGGTGTAGTAGTTTTGTCTTGTGTTTTAATTATTTATTATTTTTAAAACCTTCTACTGCTGGCTGCTTTGTCTAGAGATAAGCTCTAGAGTGCATTGCATATTTATAGAGGTTATTGTAATAGGCCACTCTAAAGTAAGCCTTGACTGTTAGTCATACTACCATTGGATAATAATATTGCACAGTAATAATTGGACACCCTTTTAAGAGCATTTTAGTAGCTGATATTTATTAGCTGGTGGTGGCAGTAATTACTACCATATAGCCTGGGTAAAGGGGCACAGCTGGAGAACCTGTACCAGTCTTTTTCCCAGGAGGGTCTGTGGGGTTGTATAACCTCTTCTCAAAGTGTGTGTGTGGTGTGTCAGCTACCTGGGTAGGGACATGAAGCACTGGTTGGACAGAGAGGGTACTGGAGGTTAGCTTGCCAACTAGGCTGAGATCTGGACCCTATAGCTGTGCCAGTGGGGAGTCTTACTGGGGACCTGGTGAGCAAGGGAGCAACCAGTCCCAGACTGACTGTGATGGATGTGTGCACTTAAGGGAAATTGTACTTTACTGTGTGTATTAGTTATCTTTTTCTCTTCTATGAGATGAACTCCCTGGTGTCAGTGGTGAGGATTGAGGCTCCTTGATTGCTGGTCCAGGGCACGGTTGTCACAAGTAGCATGCACTGATTGTTAGCTCAGCTTTTAAGAATGCACACAAGTATGTCTACATTTTGTGGTCTGTGTGTTCAAGTCTTGAAAGGAGACACATTTACCTTAAACTGGTATACTGATTTCATACACCCACATCATTCTTTTAACAAAACATTTTATACTTATTGACACTAACATATGTTTTGAGCATTGTTCCAAATAATTCTGTTATTAGTTAAATACCAACTGATATATCCATAATCTGTAACATTCTGTTAACATCAGCCATTTATCAACAAGGACAGTCCATCTTGAGAAATTCTGTTATATATCTGAGCCATTTTTTGGTTATTATTGTATACTTTTGAAAATGCAATGAAGGACTGTTTTGTCATGAAATACTAAAGTCAATATTTAAAAAAAAATCAACCTACACATTTTGAGAGGCTGTGATGGGCACACTAACAGTTGTAATGAAGGACAGGGAAGATTTATGTATTAAACTAGATATGTGCGATTTAGTAAGGAATATTGGTCCTCACACATACCTCACACATACCCATCTGTGCCCAGAAAGTACAGCAACAGGTATGGTCCTGCCCATAGAAACTATGTTACATGACACTGTCAGACTGTCTGAGGAATGGATTATCTCAATCATTTTTTCAGAACACAGTGCTAATATTTATTTATTATTTATTTTATTTATTTATTTTAAATTTGTTTACTCTGAAAGTTCTACTGGGTGAGTTGCCCATTTTCAGTGGAGACCCTGAGAGAAACACTCCATACAAAACAAAAGTTTACTAAGACAGTACATAGTAAATCAGTAGAAAGATTAATAAAAGTGAACACTACATGAATAATAGAATAGAAAACATGCATTAGAAATGTGCTTAAAATTAATCATACATAATATGTTTAAAAAAATAATTTTAGCATACAAAAATGCAAGGTATGTGTAAGAGAATTTTTTAAACACAGTAAAAAATTGGGGAGATAAGAGTTCATTGACTATCAAATGGTATCAATGTTAGATCAAGTGAGTAATTGACAATTGGAAAACCAAGCTTTTGATTGTATTGACTACAGGATATATGAAGCACTATGTGTAAGATATATAGGTGAACTGTATAATGTGTGGCCTATCCTGGGTCTGAACAGATACACTTCCAGGAGTTAGTTAAGTAGGTCCAAAGGAGAAGGTTTTTAAAGTTATGTTTACTGGCTGTATTTTGGATTTCTAGGGGGAAGGAGTTCAATACGTTAGCTATGGCACTAGAGTAGAGGGAGTGTCCTGAACAATTCCGGCTTTTGGTGACTTCAACTAAAGTTTTATTGGAGGATCATATTAGACAATTGCTACTGTAGTGATTTAGTAGGCCTTGTAGAGTGGGTGTTTTTGTGAGTTGTATAGAATCAGGTGACTGATTTTAAGCTGGTTATAGGTTAATAAGTTTGATAGTTACAGCCAAGATAAGTGTTTGAGGGGTAGGCAATGGTGGGTCCTGAAAGCTGAGTCAGTAGCAAATGTTGCTATTTTGTTGTAGCAGGTAGTTAACTGGCTTAGGTCTCCTTTACTTAAGTTGATTAATATGGAGGAAGCATAGAGAAGTGTAGAGAGTAGATGTTTTTTTGCGATGGTGATCTTACTATTATTGGTGAGGTAGTTTATACATCTGTAGAGGGTTCTGAGCTTTGTATGGACTTTTGATATTATATGTGCTATATGTTTGTTAAACTTCATGTTATTATCTATGATATTACCTAATAGTTTGGTATGTAAGACTTGGGTGATAGGGATATTGTTTGAAGAGACTATTTTGAATGGGGAAATGGGATCTGTGGCTTTTGTGGGATGGAATAGCATTAATTGTGTTTTTTGGGGGTTAAGTATTAGTTGTGAGTTGGTTAACCAAGTTTCTACAGCAGTAAAGCATTCTTGGATGAGTTTTTCTAGAAGTTGGAGAGAGGGGCAGAGCAAATAAGTGTGGAGTCATCAGCATACTGGACAAGCCTAGTGTGGAGGGTGGCTTTGTGAAGGTTATTGGGAAATATGATAAAGAGGAATGGTCCAAGGATGGATCCTTGTGGGACACCTAAGGTAACAGGGAGAAGAGGGGGTAGAGTGTTTTGCCATTTTATGGCTTGCTGATGGCTAGTTAGATAGTTTTTAAACCATGTTATTGTGATGTTACTTAGTTTGCGATCTGAGAGTACTGATAGTAGTTTGGCATGGGGGAGACCATGTCCAAAGCCCTGGAGAGATTGAGGAAGACAATGGACACCAAGTTACCATTGTTCCATTGTTGATTTACAGTGTTGGAAAAGCTAACAAGAGCTGGGGTGGTGCTATGATTAGGTTGAAATCCAGGTTGTGTGTTAGACAGGAGATTATTCACTAGTAAATAGTTTAGAATCTGGGAATGCATGCATTTTTCTAGTAGTTTTGAAAGGGGGATAGTATGGTGACTGGGCAGCAGTTGGACGATTCTGTTGAGTTTGAATCTTTATGGAGAGGTATTATGTGTGAAATTTTCCAGAGGGTTGGGATGTATTGTTCTGAGATTGACCTATTTATTAATAGGGAGACAGGGTATGAGATGGTTTTGGCTGCAATTTTAAGGTATTATGCTGGGAGTTTGTCAGCTGCTAGGGGTGTGGGTTTTAATAGTTTTGGTTGAAACTCATTGCAGAGAGAAGCAATTTTGATCTGTTGTTCAGATGCTGGGATTAGGGTGTTTAGTGGGAGAACTGATATTTGTGAGGTTCAGAATGGATTTGAAGTATTGGTTAAACTGTGTGGCAACATTGTCAGTAGTGGTATCGATATTTGGGGGTGGAGTACTGATTTTCCCTGATTGTAGTATTTTGTTGATTGCTGCCCAGAATTTTTGAGGGTTTGTTTTATGTTTTGCTTGGATGTCTGAATATTGTTTTTTTTTTGTCATTTTTATTAGTTTATTGGCCTTGTTCCATAATTCTAGGTATGCTTGTCTATTTGTATTAGTTTTGTTTTGACACCATGCTTCCCATGCCTTATCTCTATGTTTTAGGAGATTTTGAGTACATTTGGTGAGCCAAGGGGCATAGTTGGACTTAGTTCTTACTCTTCTGGTAGGGACAAGGTGGTTTAATATGTTCAGGAAAGTGGATTTAAAGTAATCTATTGGTTTGTCTAGCAGGAGATATGACAGAGGTTTCCAGTTGCAGTGGGTTAGTGTACTTATTAGGTCTTGGAGTCTGAAATTCTTGGTATAATGAATTTGTTGATGGAAGGTTGTTTTTGTGGGTTTTATTTGTAGTCTAAAGATGAATGTAGGGTAGTGGCCACTGAGTGTATAGGGGAGGGATCCAGAGTAGCACAATAAGTAAGGATGGTTTGTAAGGATCCAGTCTAGAATAGACTCTTTTTTTGGTTGATGTATCTATTCTGGTGTAACTATGGATTAGTTGAGGAAAGCCGCGGAGGTTAATATGATTAGTGGGGAGTGGAGAGCTACAGGTAGACCAATTTATGTTAAAGTCACCTAGTATAATTGTTTCCTGGGGGAGGGTATGAAATGCTCAGTGAAGGATGGATTCTACTTATTAATGTTATTACCTGGGGGGATATATGCACTGAAGATGTTTTAAATGATTTTTAGTTTGCTGAGTAGAGTTTCGGCATTATGGAAGGAAGGGACGTGAATATCTGAGCAGTCTATAGTGAGGTTGTTTTTAGAAAGCAGGATGATACCTCCACTTTTTTCTGTGTTCTATCTTTTCTGACAATGTTGTACCCAGGGGGGGAGGGGAGTAATTTGTTTTCCTTATTACATGGCTTTAGCTAGGTCTCTATAAGAAGAACTATTTCAGGAAGTATTGTGACAAAGCTGGATGTAGCTCTGCTGTTTTGTTAAGTATACTTCTAATGTTAATGTTAATGTTAATGTTAATGTTAAGGATTAGGAAGTCTGTAGGTTTTCTTTGACAGTATATAGTGTGTGTTGTTGTGTTTATGGTACTGTTAAGGTTAGGTGTTGGTCGGTGGTTAGGATGTATGTCACCAGCTAGTATTAGTTGTAATAATATGTGTGTCATAGCTGGTAGGTATTTAGATATAGGTTCATAGGTGTGTACTAGGCTAATGGCCCTGGAGCCTTTACAAGCCTAGCCCATAGGATTGCCCTGGCATCGTGCCACCTGACCTTAGTTCCCAGTGCCTCTGTCAAGTAGACCCACTGGAGTGATCCCTGGGGTGAATTTTCTATTTCCCATCCACTCATCAAGATTTCTATGGAAGAGGGCCTGTAAAGTTCTCTGTTTGACATATATGGGAAGTCTATTTCGTAGCATGGGCAGTCTCTGAGTTATGAACTTGTCCCTCCAGCATGTTCTGTGTATTGTGGTAATGAGGTTGAGGTCTCTGGAGCATATGAATTTGTATTATATGGAGATATGGGACTTTATCTGGTCTGGGGAATTATATATGGGGACAAGTCCATGTCAGATGAATTGTATAATGAAGGTGTGCCTAACAGTAGGAGTGATTTGGTTTTTGTAGGGGTTGAGTAGATGGGTGATATTAGTTTGGGGTTGATGTTATGGTGGTAGGAGGTAATATGAGCTAATATTAGGAGGATAATGATGAGTAAACCTTGCAATGGTAGCATTTTGATTTATTGTGTTGACTTGGGATAGTTAAGGTGTTGGGAGGGAGGACTAGTAAAAACTGGTTATAAAGAAGAGTTTTATAGGACTGTAGTTTAGAGATCCTGATTGGTTGACAGGAGAGCTGTAATGGAAATAGTTGGTTAGCAAATGGTGTGGTGTAATTTAGCAGGTGTGTGTATTTATGACAGTGAAGTTCAAATTTGAATGGTTGTGGTAGGTGTTGTGGCTTTGTGGAAGTGGGGATTGGATGGGTAGACTAAGGAGATGACCTAAGTAATTATAAATGTGTGGAAAGAGGGAGTGAGTGGGAATGGAGGTAGTACAGGGGAGCAGAGTCAGCCCGTGTGTAGTGGGGGTGAACGGGGCAGGCTGAGCCTGGAAACGTATCGCAAGGTGCAAAGAAAAAACAATAAGCTACACATGTTAAGAAGGCAAAAGAGAGCTACAGGTAAGAGAGAAATACATTTTCTAGAGACATAGCACATTTTAGTAATAGCAGCAAGGGAATTACACCAGGTAGAATAAAAACATAACCTGCTTAGAAACATTAGAGATGGGAGCTAGGACGTTAATTGGTGAAACACCAAGGTTATGTGGTAGCAAAATGATTATAATTATGCCAAAAAAGCCTAGAACCAACTTTAAGGGAAAGTAATGCAAAAGAGCTAGTAAGAAAAACAGTGGGACAGAGGAGGGATACCAGAGTTGTCCCAGTGATGAGCGGTTGGTAGGTACTGACACAATACATATTTAGCGTAGGATGTAGCTGATGTACATTCGCTTTTTATACATTGCAAATTCCAGCCATTAGAGGGTGGAGGTGTTGCAGTGTACTTCAGATGGGAGGGTTTACACACTGTCCACCATCTGGAGTTGTGGCTGGATCCAAACTTTAACTGAGTACAACATTAGCTTTTCATACATAGCAGATTCCAGCAGTTAGAGTGCTGAGCAGTTGCAGTGTACATCATGATGAGAGGGATATGAATGTAATTTAAAAAGAATTTAGCTACATGAGCAGCAAATGTTCATCGTTTGTAATCCTAAGCTAAGATCATTCATAGTAGACCATCTCCCATCAGGATGATGTCAGCACATTAACTCTTTTCACAGCCTGGAAAGCTTGCTTTCACAGTTAAGATGTGTTAAGTAGTACAGACAGGTCTACAAGTTAGAGTTTAGATATAAGTTGTGTCTGCTTATTTGAATCTCATATCCACCAGTCTATGCTCTAAGATGTTAATACCTGAGTGTTGCATATCAATTAAGTATTGTGCTTATCTAGCATTTTTCAGAATAACAGTCTACAAAGTACATTATGTTCATCCTTGTTATTTGAGGAATAATTTAATTTTTTTTTTATTTCAGTCTATGAGGTCCAAAGTCAGAACAGAGCGATGTGCATCAAGCAGATGCACAAGGTTGAAGAGCAGTGGAAGTAGAGAGGTATGTTAAATATTTTATCTATAATATGAACTGAGCTGCATGTTCCACTGTTTTCTGACCTGCATTTTTCCAGATTACATGTTTATTGTTCAGAATACAGGAATACCTATGATGCATCAGTAAGATAAGTGAAATCAGTAAAATTAGCTATCATTGCAATGGTGTATAAAACTTATAGTGTTGATGTATTTTGTATTTTGTATCTACTTTGTCAGCACAAATGTTTTAACAAGACATGCACATCCTAAAGGACAGTTTGTTGTGTGTATCTAACACACACAAGTTTTAAGGTGAATGTTGAATGGCTGTGATTTTTGATTGATCTGTTGTGCATAGCCTACCTATTCACAGAATGAATGGGAGTCTGCAATTACAGTGTTAACACTATTGTTTGCATACTGTGTAGCATAGCCTTCAACTCAACATTGGTAGTGCACCTGCCTCACATACGATGGGTGCATTTGTAAAAACACTGTTATAGCCTAGCTCGACTGTATTTGAGCAGGTACCCATTTGATAGCTGCACTTCATAATGAGCACACCCTGCAGGCCAACATTGGTTTTGTTTCTGCCCCAAGTCCCTTAGTTGCTTCATTTATAAAACACTGCTATAACTTAGGTTGACTGTCACTTGAGTGAGTATTCATTTGATAGCAGCAGTTCATAATCAGCAAGCATGTATCACATGCAATACGATTAAGTTATATTATATTCTGATATGTGCACAATTGTTTTGATTGAACATATAACATTGTTTTTAATACTGTACTCATTATACTGATGTGTTTTCATCCAAATGTCATGCTGCCTGTCTCAGACGATTGTCATATGGTGTGCCTATTGTCCACAATAGTGTCCTATAACTTTCTTCTCATCTATACAATGGTATTTTGTGTCCACTTATATACATCATTGAATGCAGACAGTAAAATATGCTTGCTAACCATTCATAGATTTTTACAAAGCTAATGACATGTATGTATGTGTATGTGTCTAAGGATATGGAATTGTTTGGGAAAGAATACAGTTGTCATTTTTAGGAGTACAAGAAATAAAGCCATGGATAACTCTGTCTATAATGGATATGTCTCATACCCTGTGTAAATTTACATTATAAGGATATTGTGTTGTGCTCCGATTTTTATGGGAGTGTTCTGCACAATAGACATTTTGTTTTCTTTTTGGTTGTGTTTTGCAATTCATCTTCACAGAGCATGGTACCTCAGGATATTCACCATTCCAAAGATGACAACAAGCACATGGAAGCTGCTGCCCGAAACATCTGAAGAAGATAGTGAGAATGATGATGATAATGATGACAAGGAGCCTGGAAACACCCCTGTCTGAGACATCCTGTCTTCACCCCAGAAGAGACATTGCCATGGCCATAATAGAGACAATTATCAGGAGGAGATCAGAGAGGTCATGACAGATGTGTTCTGAACACAGATGAGGGAGACAATGGAGACCTTCTTCAATGAGATGGCATGGGCTATGCAAGATTTATTCAGGATAATTACTCATAAGATCATTCAGGAGTCTGATCTACATTAGCCTGGTCCCCTCCTTTCATAGGTATTGTCTGTGTGCTCCACTTGTGTTCTGCTGCCAACATGGTAATTGACATTTAATTGATTTGACTGTATTTGAAATCATGTGAATGCATACCATTTATCTGTCATGCTTATGTGTTATTATCATGTGACATTTACTTTGTTTTCAGTGTGTGCATGACACACATTAACACATGATTACACTGTCCACACACATTTAATTGTCCATGCATTATGGCATTTAACCAGTTGACAGTGTTGTAACAGGCAGCCTGTAAATGTATGCCTTACTGAGATGACTGACAGACCACATATGTTATCCAAACTCCAACACTAACAGTGTCATATGCCTTGGATGTCTGTTTTGCCATTTGAGGTATGTGCAGCAAATGGACATGTCATTCCATATTGTTTTGGATGACAGTTTTCATGATGTCCCACTCTCATTAAGTAATATTGTTACATGGTTTGGCAATACTGATGCCAGGTGGAATTAGATACAGGTATATCTTCTATATGTGCAATCCTCCTTACCTGACAGCATCTAATAGCAATGTAACATTAATTTGTACACAATGTTACATATTTCAGATTCTTTCACAATACATTACAACTTGCTTGTTGTATGTAACATTTCTACAACCATGATGTAGTGACGCTGGTGTACACCTTCCATAAATATTTGTACACATTATGATTATACCTGTTTGTGCATATAATCATATACCTCTTGACAAATAAATGTTGCTTTGACAAGTGAGAATTCAGTGATTTACTGCTGATGTGCTTTAATGATACTCACAGGGGTGTCCTCTGCTCCTTAACGATCAGTGTGGTTGACATACACATGCATTTCTTTATTTGAGACTTACATGACAGTATTTGTGTTTGATTTCAATTTTTAACTTAGTTACAGATGCATGTTGATATAATATGATTGCACATTAAGGTGTATCTGTGTTTTATACATGCCCAGTTTTGTGGAAAACAGTAAGTCCATCTGGCCATTTGGCATACATTTTACATTTGTTTAAATGTATCTCTGTGCTTTACACATGCATTTGCATGGACGATTATAAACAATGGAAATGAGCATGCTGATTGGTCAGTCCAACCAGTGTACCTGTTGTACATCCAGCGTAGACCAACAGGAAAAAGTCTGAATGCCAAGATATCATTGAGGGGATGGAATTTCCTGTTGTCATTGTTCCTATTCTTGTGTATTTGCAGGAAAGATTTAATATACATGTTTACATTTATAAACAATTTACATCTAACATTACATTTTACTGCGATTAGAGGGGTCTATATCACATTATCAAAATTCCAAAAGATCGAACACCATAAGCTCGACCTTGGAATCTCGAACACTCATCACAGTGCATTTTTTCCAGGGGAAACAATTTGCTGTTCTGAGAATACACACACAGAGCACAAGCAGACCAAAATACATAATCCACACATACACACTTCACAGAACCCTACACTAAACTGTACATACACTACTAGCTATCCATTTACCTTAACCCAACCCTAACCCTAAGGTCCCTAACTAATGCACACTCACCTTATCCGCTTCCTAACACTAAGGTCCCTAACTAATGCACACTCACCTTACCTGCTCCCTAACCCTAAGGTCCCTAAATAACTCACACTCACCTTACCTCGGTCCGTTCACACACTTACCTTAACCCGCTCTATCACCTTCACACCACAGTCGAGGAAATAGTGAAGCCGCAGAAACGGCCCACCGAATAATTTCCCTAGGAAAATATTTGGTGTTCTGCAGCTTCGCTATTTCAAGAGTTTGCTGAATAGGGGTCGATATTATAACATTCAAAGTTTTAAGACTTCGATGTTATAATATAGACCCGATTAGAGCATGCATGACTACAGAGAAGACAGTAGTAAACATGCACCCCTGTTTCAGTACATTCATGAACAGACACAGTATACAATTTAGACAAAGTAAAAACACTTGCAGCCCCAACAAATACTTTAAGTAAGCACAACAGTCTGGACATTTTACCACCAATATCTACAATTATGTAGAGTTTCAAAAATTAAATAAAAAATAAACAGATGTTAAAACAGTACAGACTAATTAATATTCAAAATGAGCATGCTAATTGGTCTGTCCAAAAGCTTTACTTGTTTCAGATAAAATAAATAACTAATTAAAATAAAAGAAAATATAATAGATGCAATGTAAAATAATCTAAATCTACGGCAAAACCACTTACTCTTATAGTAAAATATTTTAAACAGACACAAAACCAACTAATACATCCTTGTATAAATACCACAACCATCCACAAGCCTTCTAACCCAGAAACACTCTGAGCTCAAAAATAACTGCCAAAAACAGAAAACATAGAATTAAACTTTGATCTAGTAACTGACAGTGAACTACAGGAAATATTTAACATACCAAAGATAATAACTTATCCTTCAACAAGCAAGAAAGTACTGCAAGAGCAAGAACAGGAAGTACAACAACGTAACAATTTGTGCAGAAACGAGGACAATATGAAAACCCATACACTTCAGAAACCAAAAGAAAATTTTCAAACCAATTGAAAACAAGAAACCACCAAAAGACATGCAGAAAATTTACCTGATGAAGTAGAAATATTAGATTAGAAAAAGAAGAAACAAGTACAAGAAAACAAACTGGGCTATAAACATATTTTAAAATTGGCAAAAAAAAAAAAACTACAATACAGACTTGTACACTATTACACCAGAGAACTTAAACTCACTATTAAAAGAATTATATGCTGCAGTATGAAACACAAGTGGAAAAGAAAATGTAATAAGTGCATTTGCAACCATATGTGCAGGAATTAGTAGATATATAAGCAAGCCAACAATAAATGGAAACATTTACATAATTACAGATACATGTCTAAAAAATTTTAATAATGTATTTAACTCAATAATTAAAAAAATACAGAAGACAAGGAAAGGATACAGCAGAACACTACCACCCATTAGCAATACAAGAAATAACATAACAGAGAAATAGCTAAGAACTTTCCCCAAACACAGCAGATGGACTCATCAGAAAATTCCAGCTACACTTCACAAGATGTGGAAATGAATGAATGTGATACTTCACACAAGACAGTTTTACAATAAAAAAAATGAAGATGACACAGAATACATAACAAAAACAATTAATGAACATACCAAATACTATGCTCAACATTACAACCTCACAAAACAATTACTAAGATGAGTCATGTTTAAAACACCACATACCCATTATGTCCTATAAAAAGTTTCAAAAATACCTTCAAAAAATGCCACCTAATACAACACTGTTTCTCCAGCCTCTCCCCCCCAAAAAAAACTTCCACAAGACATACTAGACAAAATGGAAACATGATACACAACACAACCTATGGGAATAAATTCATTTTCAAAAATGTTACCAGAAATTTTCAAACTAGCAAATCTATCAACATACAAACCACTCATTAAGAGCAACAGCAGTAACCTTTCTTTCACAACAAGGAATGGAATTACAACAACTAATGAGCATTACAAGACATGAAAGTGAAACATCACTATGCACCTATTACCAGCCATCACTAGATGAAGTCAAAACATGGGGAAAAATAATCTCTGGGACACAACAAAAAACATCAGTAAATGAAGGTAATAATAATAATAATAAAGCAAACAGCTAACCAAAAAAATTGAAAGTTCATAACAAAAAAGCTCCAAACTTTGAAAATACATCAGAAACATCACAAACCAAAGAAAAATAGTAAATTATAGAACAGTAAATATCTACACCATACAGACCCAACATAAGTAAGTACAGTTATGCATATAACGTAAACGTTAAAAAATGAAAAGTATAGATAACTAAATATAAACAAAATATCTCATTGCAGTTTTTACAGTAAGAAGAACACAAGCCAACATCTGAAGACTGACAACAAACAAGTCAGAAGCAATAGAAACATACAAAAAACGACACCAGCAAAACATAGCAAAAGCTTTAAAAATATATTTACTCATATAACTATCTACTTTCATCTCTTGAAAATTCATAATAAATTGAATTTAAATTAAAAGAAAAATAAAACAAACAAACTAAAAGTTTGGAAATATTTTTTTCTCAGAACAAGTGGACGAATACAAAGTAAAACAAACAGCAATATGAATAACAAGAATATAAGCACAACAAAAAAACTAACACCATTGTATAATAGCAATAACCCATGGCTGGGTGTGGTAAATGCTGGATTTTCCCACATTTGGCTTTGTTTGGTTACTCAGGGTTCACCCTTGTCAACAAACCACACTAACTGTGGATAAATCAAACAATAACCACACCCATCCATGGGTGATTGCCATACTGTAACATATTTGAACATATTATTATGTCATTGGTGTATGTATATATGTATGTCTATTAACTTTGATTTCACATACATTCCATTTATTCCACTGACACACATACATACACATGTATATCTGTGTGTTGCCTTTTTGGATGGCATTTGTTTGTAACATACACACATTCCATTACAAATGTGTTTTGGTTGTGTACACCTACTTGTATATGTACCAGCTTTTGCTGCTCTTCTGTAGTATGTCTGTTTGCCACCATGCTTGGTTGTTTGCCTTTCATATGCATGGTTGCAGGTTTCTTATGTCATCTGGAGTTATGTACTATTGCTTTACCAGCATTTGCTCATCTGTGATGTGGTTTGGCTAACACCTGTACTGTTGACAGTCTATTTGGAAATATATTTATTCATCCAATTTGTACTGTGATCATTATTAATTACCCTGGAACACACATTTACCATTGCACATATACATCCAAGTATGACTGTAACACAGTTTGCAACATGTGTTAACATGATAGTGCATAGGTAGATTCATTTTTCTGCATTTCACCTTGGCTAGTATGCATCCCCACCCTGTTTGACAACTTTCCATTGCCCATGTTGTACAGTGTGTTGTCTGCGTAGCTTACCTGTCTGTACTGTTTTTTTCCAACCTTTGTCTGTCTTGTGTTGTGTTATTTATTCTGTGGCTATTGTGCATACATTCACCTCCCTCTCCCTATGTTTATCTTTCCTTCCATTCATTAAAAAAAAGGGACCTATTCCTACCAAAAAATATTGCCCATATCTCTCTGACTTTCCTTCAGAATTTCCTATCCCAACATTCATTTTTTGTCCCACTTCTTCACCCATTACCCACATCTGCTTTTCCATATCCCACTTTCCTTGGGTGTATGTATTATATGTATTCCCCACACAGGTCCTGGATCCTTCCCTGGTTCAAACATATTGAAAAATCTACTTTACTTCCTATCAAAATGGATGTACTGATTCAGCAATATAACACTTGAATGTCAGCTCTGACTTATGAAATTAATTATTTCAGGTAGCATTAATGAAACTAATAACATACAATATGAAAAAGCATCAAAATTCAAATGACAGCTTGAAATTCCAGCTTTCAGGATATTTTCAAATATTTTATATGATTTTCTATGTAAAATATATGACATCTTATACATTCACATTTTTGCCATATGCATATACATGTAATACATATCTTTCTTATAAGCAGTTTATTTAAATATATTTTCCTGTCTTATATGCCCAGTAATATTCTACATTATTCTATAAAACTTGTATTTGCAAAAATCTCCCATCAAAGAACTATTTAATTGCCAGCTCCCTGTTACCGGTTACAGTATGAGTATATATTTCTTAACTTACTGATACTACACTTTTATTAATTTTATATAATAGATATTTAATTTCTTGTGCACATGTATATTATTCATAAGATGATTATTCTTCTTATTAACTCTAGTATTACTTGCAATCTTGACTATATATAAAAGGATCCTTGCTTGTTTAATTTGAATGTGTGTGTTTTTTTTTCCATTGTGAGCTTTTGTTTTGATCTAAACTTCACATCCTGACATTAGAATTTGATTACAGCATGTGAACATGACAATTTACAGCACACAATAGGTGCTGATTTCTTCTGTAAGTTTTTTCCATTCTGCTTAATTCTTTTAAATTGTTCCAATCAGTAACAGACATCTAACTTTACTTCTTTCCATTAATATATACCATTAGAGTTAATAACTTTACAGCATAAGCTATTAACATTCAAAATCTAAGCAAATTATATGTCAATAACAGCTCAATATAAAACATTACTATAGCTTTTGTTTTACCAAATCTTCAGTTCTTAAAAAGTAAAAAAAAGATGTTATTTTGAGTAGTTTTCTCGCATATATACTTGAAAAAAGAAGAAAGAAAAGAAAGTTATTTTCTGTTTACATGGACATCACTGATGAACACTGACATATATTTTCTTCAGAACAGCTCAAGGCAGGAAGTAAAGCAATCTAGAATCCAGCATTTAGATACAACTAGAACATTCCTTTGTTCTCATTTTTTTAAGTGCTACTTGCTTCATAAGCAACCTGCAGAAGGAATGTGTTATACAGGAACAAAGAAAACAAAACCACAGCACTTTAACACTTCTAATTAGTACATTAGTTAGATATGACATTTAGTTAAACCAGCAATGTACATACTAAGAAAAGGTAAACAAATAAATTCAAAACTTATAGTCTTAAAGTTACCAATTCCATTGCATATAATGTGACATTTTTTACAGGAAGTATTTGTTTCACATTTATAAATACATTTATATGTTTAGTTAATTGAAATATATTAAGTAATTCACTATAAATATAGTAAAACACTGAAACTAACAATTTATATCCCTTATCATGAAAAATGCTTTTGCTTAAAATATAAATGCATACTTACTTATGTTTTGAAGCTTAAAGTCCAATACAAATGTTTTACTTAAAGATTAAATCCATTTTTTTCAGAAAATAAAAGTCATGCAATCAGAGGATAAAAGTAAATTATTTTAAGCTTTTTCATTTTAGAAGCAGTTTTCCAGGAATTCAGCTCACTCTGTCTCTTGATGGATATACTATTCTGATCAATTTCTTCAGTATTATTTAAGGATTTTACTTTTGTTGACAGAATGGATGCCTCCTCCAGTGTGTCAAATATTTTAATTATTTCAGAAAGAATAACATGTTTTAATATCATTCTTTTTAAATTCCTTGATCAGTAGTGAGCAAGCTTTTCTTTAATTTATTACTTTACTAGAATAATCATTGTCAAATATGACTACATGTTACCCTATGTTAATTGATATGCTGGACCATGGTGTTTTTAATATTTGATCTTTTTTCTAATCTAGACAAACCTAACTATAATTGAATGTTGTGATATGTTTTCCTTCTTCAAAGGTGCTGTCAGGGATCTGTGTGTCTTTTCAATTCCAAAACATAAAGTTTCAGGCAGATTTAATATTTTATGTAGCCAGTTTGTAAAGAAGTTCATTATATTGTCTCTCTCATACTTTTCAGGTATACCACAAATCCTAATGTTATTTCATCTCAGTCTATTTTCTAAATCATTAACTTTATCTATGAGACAGAAAAGAATATTCTGAGACTCACTGTCAGTTATTCTACCTTCATGATAATTTAAAGCTTCTTCCATATTGCTGACTTGTGCATTTTGTTGTTTCATAAGATTTTCTAAATGTTCCATTTTCTTTCTGGTCTCTTCTTAAAAACTATTTATTTTGGTATCCAGTTTGTCCATTTGAAATAATACTTCTTGTAAACTCTATATTAATAACCAGATTTCTTTTTTTAACACAAAAAAACTGAGTACCATTTGCTGAGTGGTGCATGCTGAATTATTTTCTCTCTTAACCAAGCAGTTGAAATTCTGACAGGAAAATTACAGCTTTTGAAGAACATGAAGATGTAAATCTTTTCTCTGACTATTAGTGAATAAAATTAGCTAACAGGCATCTCCAAATTTTAACTTTTTGATTGCATGCTCTTTCAGAGAAAAGTTTTCAGTTTTCAGTCACAGAGCTTTAACCAGTTGCTACTCTTAGTTAGCCACCTTGACCACATTCCTATTCAAGTTATTGATTTATCAGCTCTTCACTTAAAACAAAAACAATATTTAGAGTCTGAATACAGATCATTTAAGTGCAAGGATTAAACCATGTGTAGAAAACTCATTAAACCTGGTGATTTGCAATATGCCATTGTGAACTTCTATTTTCTATTTTTATTTTATTTATTATTTGTTGATCAGATAAACCCCACTAGTCTAGAGGCCTCTCATCAGGAAATACAAGTGGTGGTAATTTTTAAAGGTGTTATGTGCTCCTGAAATTGGGTAGCAGAACCTGCTGTATGCCCATATGACAGCCCTGTGATTAGCTCTCACCTCATGGGAAAATTAATAGGTTGGTGACAGTTGTCTTACCAGTATGGAATGAATAGATTTATAGATTGAGAGGGGGAAAGCTGGTCAGCAGCTGGTGCAGTTGCAAAGAAAAGAAAAAAAGAAAAAAAAGTATATCTTGTCTACCCCATGTTATGAACAATAACATAACTTTGCAGAATAAGAGTAGATTTAAAGAGGCTGCAAACAAGCCCGGAGTTTACTTGTACATTCCCTTTAAAAAATCTTTTTCAAAAAGGAAACAGCTTGAAGAATTTTGCATATGTAACTTATAAAACTGATAACACTTGATGCTGCTTCCTGAAAAACTTTGAAGAACAATTTCCTTAACTCTGAAGTCACAGGTTACATTTGAAAGACCTTATGCTAAATTTTTAGATGTATCAGACATGCACATTCAATAGCACGACTGTATATATGGAGAGAGCAGTAGTGCAGAGGTTTGTGTTGTCACCTCACAGCAAGAGGTTTTCCAGTTTGATTCTTGGTTGGAGTGCCATCTGTGCAGAGTCTGCATGTCCTTCCTGCATTTGTGCGGATTTCTTCTGGTTGCTCCAGTTCATTCCATGTTACAAAGACATGTATTTGGAGCATTTCTCCTTGGGCCTCAGCTGAAAATTGGATTATTCCAAGTCGGACTTTCCCGGTAAACAAATGTTAAATAAATAAATAACACCACAAAGATTATGCACTACATCAAATAATTGTAACAGTTTCAGTTAAAATAATAATTTGTCTAGGGAAGACTCAATAAAATTGCTTTTCTGTTGCTTACATAAATAAGAGATGTGACATAAGCATACAAAATGAAATGAACAAATGGCATGATGACCCCCTCCCACTCAATGACATCAGTATGCTGGATCTTGTCATCTTTGTATAAATATAACTAATTACAAACTCACCAAAAAGAATAGCACAGATGCTCTTACTACTATTGTGTAAACTAAGTAAAAATAATGTATAAATATACCTAAAGACTTAATATTTGACTGAATGTTTTAGTAGTAACCCTTTGGCTACAAGCTATTTTGAGAAGTTTAGGCAAACTGGTGAAATCTGCCAGAAGTAGATGTCTATGTTACTGATAACTTGGCCAAATATCCTAGCATGAGTGAATGCAATCAGTCTATTTTTTTCAGCTGGTACATTTACATTTGCAATTTTGGCAAATCTTTAGTATTTAGACATAACATGTACCTCGTGCATCTACCACTTATCAAAGTTATTGTGCAGACTTGTGACTTCACATTCATTGTCGTAAATAAAATTTGCACAGCACATGTATTTGCCATGAGTAGTCAGATGTTGTTCACAGATAAATGCATGTTTTTAGCTATGGCTAGCAAACCTCATAAAAATGTACATCTTGTTCACTTTAAAACACCACATATCAGTGTCTTTCATTTAAGATGCATCTTTCCTTACAAAACAACTTAGTAATAATGGGCTTGTAAGAAACAAAACTGCTGCAGAGGCTATATGATGCATTATGAACTAAATAAGCTTGCCTGGAGATATTAAGATTAGCAATTGTCCTGATAGCCATTGTTTTGGTCTGTATGAAGAGATGGGACATAAGTTTATCCTTCAGCCGATTGCTTTGAAGGCATATTTTTCTTGCATTTCTTTCTGCTCTTTTGCAACAGTTTTCAAAGAGCTATTGATCTATTTGCTGGAAGAATGCTGTGTGAGAAATAATGCTTGATGGAGCAGATATTAGGAAATAGCACACTGAGAGATGTCATGAGTCCAAAAAGGTCTTTCTATTCATAGAATTTATATAGGAATACATTCATTTGATCGAGCTAACATTGTTCGATTGGGTATAACACCGAGTGTTATTACCAAATTTCCCCTTGCCGAGTGGTCGGAATGTCATACAAAACACCGAATGTGACATTTCTGACTACTCTACCACCTAAATAAGTGCTACCATGGGTCAAAAAGGGGGGGATTTTTGCGATTTGCAACAATTGCATTCGCATTTATGAGGTTTTGCCACACTGCTTTCGAACATATTCCGGTCGAGCTGATCAAATGAATGTATACCACATATATATAAATATATATGTGCACTAATCCTATTCATATGTCTATTCACAGACGCATGTGGTGATTCAGTTGAATATACAAAACTGCCACTTTCTGCATAATAATTAAACCTCTCGACCTTTCTTACTTGTCTGTAGCACCATGTGTCCTGTTTGGTGCATATCAAGCAAATAAATATGAAAATTCTACAAAAAAGTCAACAAAAGCAAGCACAGAGACTATTTTTAATACAATAATGCTACCAAGGGATAACTCTCTCTCTCTCTCTCTCTCTCTATAGATACATATATATATATATATATATATATATATATATATATATATATATATATATATATATATATATATATATATATAATATATATATATATATATATATATATATATATATATATATATATATATATATATATATATATATATATATATATATATATATATATATATATATATATATATATATATATATATGTATATAGTCATCCCTTGGTAGCATTATTGTATTAAAAATAGTCTCTGTGCTTGCTTTTGTTGACTTTTTTGTAGGATTTTCATATTTATTTGCTTGATATGCACCAAACAGGACACATGGTGCTACAGACAATAAGTAAGAAAGGTCGAGAGGTTTAATTATTATGCAGAAAGTGGCAGTTTTGTATATTCAACTGAATCACCACATGAGTCTGTGAACAAACATATGAATAGGATTAGTGCATGCGTTTTGTTTCATTCTATATAATTTAACATCCGCTTAGTTACTGCAATTCAAATGCAGTGTTCTAAACACATCTTCCATCTCTGACTTTTAGGAATGTGCCACATTCTGCCTCAGTGTTTAGCTCTGCCACTTGTAAAATTTACAAAACAAAAAGACGGAAACCTTGACATTTTAAGGAGTAAATGTCATTTTTTCACAGCTGGATTCCGGATAAAATGTGTTATAGTTAATTGCTATACAGTATTTTCAATGTATTGCATCTCTGAATGATGACTTCTACATTTGAATGTTTATTATGAAATGCTGAAATGTATTGAGGTAGAAAGCAGGACACAATATGCTTTCTGTTGACTAGTTATCAAAGGTTTAAACATATCTTAGTAGCAGAAGAAAATAAATCAGTTAAATAGAAGGTAATGCAAGATCTGTGGTGAGATTAGGACCCTTGACTTTTCACTGACTCAAAGCCTTGCCCGGCTGCATACTCTTTAAATGTTTAATTTCCAAAACAACTACTTGAAATGATGACATGTCTAGACAGTTAAGATTTGCCTGAATATTCTTGTTTGTCAGTACCCATTCAGTGTGTATGCTTGCTTACTATGAACACTAACTTTATCAAGACAGCATTAATTTTCTCTATTCAGTGGGGAAATGAAACAGTCAGTCCTATATATATAAAAAATACAGTTAAGCACAATTTTTTAAGAAACATTTGGTTGTAAAACTGGAGATTTGAATTTGCCACACCACTTCCTATATGCATACTCTGAGACATGAATCAAATCACTTTGCTTTGTATGCTACTTGATATGCTACCAGACTAACAAACCCAGATAATTTGTTGACATTATTTTTCATTATGTCTATTACCACAAAGTAGGGCAGTAAACTAGAAGAATTAGATTATTTTTGTAAGAGTCTATAGAGGAGTATGGTGTGATATGGGATACCCATAACTATGGCCATGACCCCTGCCCCCATGTATCTATTTTACAGCTGCAATTAGTGATACACACCTCCTCACCCCATGCAGAAATGGGTCTACTGCTCTATATCAAAAGAACACTTCTTCAAAATGCAGACCCACACTTCAGCGAACATTCACTTCAGTGAAAGTACACTTTCGCTGAAGTCTAGTTCCCCAGGCGACCCAAAAAAAGACATGCACGGATCCCACAGAAACATACGGTCCTGGAATTATAAACCCTCTGCAACATGTCATTCCAAGCTTGTCTGGCCACAATGTGTATCAGATATCCAGATACAAACACATAAGGAGGTAGGCAAGGCACAATCATCAATGCACAGGTGTGGGAACACAGCCACAGGTGACTGCATAACTATGAGATGGGTTAAAGTCATGGGAAGTAAACATGGATGCAATATACCTTTGGAGATTGTAGGGAGTCAGACATCATCATCCAGTATTATGGTCAAGCTGTGACAGGACCATTTGCAGTGTTCAGTGTGTTAACATAAGGTATCAGGGTTTGGTGTGGTCAAGGGCAAGGAAGCGTAGAAATGTGGGACCATGAGTGCTCACTCTGAAGGGCCATGCCATGTTTTCATTCTGATAAGCTTCATTGCCTATGACATGGTCATTGTCCAGGACTGGAATAATACCCTCTGTGTCCACAGGTAATAGCGATTTAGACTTCTTATGCGATAAGAAGATAATGAGTTAGATATAAATTGCAACTTTAAAATTAAAAGGAGGTTAGCAATTGAAAGTGTGTAGGTATTGTGACCTGTTGGAGTTATATTGCAATACATTATATTGGTTTGTGAGCAGACTTTGCTGTGGACATCTTGCTTTAATGGGGCTTTAACATTGTTGTGGGCCCAATATTTTTTGTGGGTTAACCATGAAGCTTTCAATGTTTCCCATAGGCATTTTTTTCTAAGAACATATATTTTACTAATATTAGGTAAGACACTTTCTTTTTGGTAATGGATCCAAGTATCGTGATATATTTTTCAGTCACCTTATGTTCGTATGATGGCCCCTGTTTCAAATATATCAGGCTGCATTTCTTAGAAAATGGGATGGTAGTGTTCTAACTTTTTTGTTCAAAATCAAACAACTTTCAAAAGTGATTCTGAAAAACTAGCATGACTTCTTATGAAGTTGTGAAAATGTGTTGGAATCAGGCATATTCTTAGGCCTAGAAAAGTCAGAGTTCTGCAAATAATGACAATGAATGTAATCTGAAAATCCATCTCCATAATTTCAAATCTTTGAACAGAACTAGAACATACATAGTAAAATGTAATCATAAATTATCAAAAGGGCCACATCATTCTACCATTACACTATTCTAAAAAATGAAATAGTAAGTAGTTCAGTAATTATCTTATTTGTGGAATAGTTTTCACATTTATCCCTTTACTTATCATGTTCAGTTGACGCTATAGATTCTACAGAGACTATGATTCTTTTTGTGGCAGAGCTAAGCTAATACTTACAGTATAAAACATTTTACCGAAAACATGCATTCTACCTTTATTGCCAGTCAGGTGTGATACAACTTTTGACCGTGGGACAAAGGAGGCAAAGCATGTATGGTGAAGGAGAGCTTATTCCTGTGTGACTGAGTTTTCAAACCAAATCCTCACTTCATAGAGTTTTAGATATCTAGACATAAAATTGCACTGGCAGTAATTAAACCTGTTGCATATACTTGTGGAATATAGTTAGATGCTACGTATATTGATACTTCTGCCAGAGTGGTAACTGATGAAAGAATATCCCTTTGCAGTGAAGAATTTAGATTCAGTGTTTGTATGACAGCATCATTTGGTGAAGGAAGTCTTAAAGATTTATGCCTCCTGATGCAGATCCAGTGTCCTTTAGCATTACTTATGGCTCCCCTTGGTTTTACCTGGGTGGTGTATTTCAGGCAGAGCAGGCATTTGTGTTGTTTTATTCCCATTGTCATCATGTAGAATAGATTAGTCTGACAGTTTGTTGCTTTTGCAAGCCATGTTTCTACATCTACTGTTTCATATCAACACTGAAAATGTATTATATAGAGAACCACACATGAAAATGTCAGAGTCAGTATGTAGTAAATAGATTTGCAGATCATGTACATGGTTGTACTAGCAAACACTATGTGAAAGTTCACATGTAAAAGTTAGCATGATTTATGTTTTAAAATGTCTAATTATCTTGGGTATTGAAGGTATCCATGATGATAGAACAAAGTGAATGGAACCATGAAAGCAGATTAAATGTAGAGGATTATGATGGGTTTCCGATCTTAGCCAACTTATTATTTCTTTGAGGCATGGATGTCAAGGAATTCACCACGATTCTGGATTGATGGATAGTACAAGAGGCTAATCTTGACATCCATTCATGACACGGGCACATCATTCATGGTTACAATTACAGAAATCTCATCATAATTATTTGCAATGAACACTTCTTCAGCTGCTCTTATGTACTACTAGTTACAGTGAACAAATGAGAATGAACATGATTTGGTTTACAGCCACAAAACACTTACCTGTGATTCAGAGATATGTTTGCACTGCCATAAGTGATTTCCACAACAAGATGCCACTGCAGGAAGGGGACAATGTAGAGACAAATGGAGGGTTGGAAGGAGAGAAGGGAAGTTTGAGAAATTATGTGCTCTGTATGGAGTACAGATTGTGATATAGTAGCACAATAATGAGATATTATCAAAATGATGGGACTTGTAAATGCAAATTGGGATAAAAAACATGCCAGTATGTATTTAATCTGCAATGACAGGCACTGATGTTATGGTTAATTACCACTGTAAAATCCTGGAGTTGCAGGAGTTGAATCATAAAAATGTGTATGGGGTAGCTGCCACATTTGTAAACTTGCTTGTGTAACAGGCCATACTCACTGCCAGTTGTCATGGTGTTGCCTGTTGACACCCACTGTGGTGCCATGTCATATGCCTGCACTTAATACTTTATGCCCTCCATGACAGAGAAACTGTGGACTTCTACCATATGGATGGAAGCAACATACAGGAGCTGGTTGAGATGAGTGACTGTCATATGCAGGACCATGGGATGTATGGAATACCTTTATAGACATCAATGTCTGTGTGGCTTTGAGAATGCTGAGCTTTCAGCAATTGACAAGAAACATGGTGGGCATATCCCAGGCATCTGCTTCAAGGATACTCCATCAGTTCCTTGATGCCATGCTATAGCATGGATGTGAGAATATGTACTTTTTACACACCACAGAGGAGAGATCAAAACTTTAAAGTTTTTTTTTTAAGACATAAACCTTTGTGTTGACATATTGTGGCCAAAGAATTAACCCACATTGTAAAAGGCCCCACCTGCAAATAAGGGACAGGGGATTATTAAATACAAGGGTTTTCCACTCTGTCACGTGGCTCATGTAACGCATTATGTATAATATACATTGTCTCTGCAGCAATGCCAGGCAATGCCAACAATTTCCATATATAGCATATGTACAATTTCACCAAATTACATTTTATTGTGAATGTCAGATATGCCCATTGCCATTGTAAATGATAGCTATCATGAATCACCAGACCGTGGCAGAGAATGGTATCACTATGCCTGTCACAGACACAAGTCATCATCAAATGTGCATTTGGCCTGATGAAGGTCTGCTTTGCTGACTGGAAGTATCGAGGAGTCCCTGCAGTATGACACCACCACATGCAGTATCATTTCCTCAGTATATGATGTGTTACATAATACACTAATGCACAAACAGTTACAGCAAGGCAGCAACATTCAGCAGGTGGAAGCCCCAGATATAGCAGTGGAGTAGGTACCTCATGAGGAGCCAGCTTCTGGTGAGGACTATGGCTTACTAATTCCAGGGCACCAGATAATAGTCAGTGTCTGGTTCATAACAATGGGCCAGAATAAAGTATTACACAGAAAAGAAAAAAAAATCAATGTGTGCAAATCTTCACCTAGGCTCTGCTATACGATGCATAGTCTGGACACACCAAACATAGATATAGGCTACCTTAATAAAAGAGTACAGAAGGTAGGGCACAGGCATCTTTATAATCACAAATTGGGAGGGTCACAAAGTCAAGAGCCAAGTGTCATTACTGGGCAGTTGTGCGTGTATTTTCCAATGTCATTAATGGGCAGTTGTGTGCATATTGATACATTTGAACATAATATTGTACTGTAGGTATCAGACCTGTGGGTGTGGCTGGGATGACTGGAATACACTAGCCAGTGATAAGATACTGTCTGAACTGATGTTCTTGTATGCAGCGGGGTCCTTGTGCAAGTCTGATTGGAACATAGCCTCAGCAGAAGCTGTATCACTATAGTGGCATCTGACAGACAAGTCCAGATAACCCCCAGGAAATGTGTGTAAAGACCATGCATGCCTGTTTCTACAGGTGTGCCCTCTCCTGGAAGGGTTGTAGGAAATATGTGACTATGCTGAGAGGAAGGAGTGCAAAGTAAATGTGAGCAGTGACCTGTACAGTTGATCAACTCAGTATGAGCATCCTCCCATGTGGATGTCCATGCCATAAGGTACTTCCCTCAATACTGAAATGTGGGATCGAAGTGGTGGCAATACATGTGGTTGACACTGACCTCTCCTGCCACAGTGGCCCTCATCACAAGAGGATATAGCTGTATGTCACTGGAATTATTTTTTTCCATGATATTTGGCTGCATGAGATACCTGCTTCATGCAAACTTCCTATGTCATGTATTCAGAATGTTGCTCATGTTCTCCATGCATTCACAGAAGTCATCACGGAGGCATGGTGCAACAACTACCAGCTCAGCAAGGACTGAGATGGTGGTAACTTCTCCCTGTATTATGGCCCTACATATAGGCTGGATCATTGCAAAAGAAAATTTGAGGCTATGGCATGCATATCCACCACCTTATGTACACCTATGTTTTACACTTGCAATGTGGAGCTTGGGTGCAAGCAAGAGGGAATTCACTGCAGGGAAAGACATCCCTTTTTTGACTGATCTGTCTGTGACATCCTGTTTTTGTGTGTTTTCCAGTGTTTCTGGGATGGAATCTGCAATCACAGAAGCTTTGTTGTCAGAATTTTTTGAAGATGTGGATGTCACATTGTCTGTGTCTAAAATGTACACCATGACCCCCTGGCAATGCCAAATATTGGCTGATATCACTATCAGAGCCTCACACATGTCTAACGTCAGGTAGTGGTATATCCACATTGGAGAAACCTGATGACAGTTCACCTGTGAAAACACCCAAATTACCCTCCTAAATTAATAGCCAGCATCAACACTGATACCTGAATTCCAGTGAATGACTGAATACTATGTTATTTAATGGTATGACTGAATATTATATAACATACCTTGTTGGTTTCTGCATTTGAAACCTTGATGTTCCTGTGAAAAGATGTGACTATGTCTTTGTTAAAAGTACAAAATGTCAGTTGCTGCAGATTACACACTTTCCAGATAAAATTTTGGTCACCAGATGATTCACAGTTGCTGTAGAGGTAGCAACTTCTTTAAGGTGAAAATATTATCTGTTTCATTCAACCCATACAATTGCACAATTGTACAACTTGGAATATAGCCAAAAAGAGAAATGAAACTCACTAATATTGTTTGCAAACAGCTGAACTGAATACCAGCAAGATGTACTTGAACAGTACTGTCGACCTCCTTAATCCTTAATAATTAATCCTTATTCCTTAACCAAGTTCATACTTCATCATTTACTTTATGTTCCTTAATTATCCTCACACAGATATTCAGTCTAACCTTTTGCTTGTTTCTGATGTGCCTGGTTACTCATGAAAAAACAGAAAGATTAAGCAGAAATAGTAGTACCAGTCATGGGTGTAGGTAGGCATACTAACTGTACTCAAGTGAGTATATTTTTTCAAATCATCTCTCTGATATACCGTACATAATTGTTTTGAACTGCCTGAAATATTGTGTGCTGTACAGACCTATACAAAACACGCATTTCTTATGAAAATAAGAATTTATGGTTACAACAGGTGACATGAAGGGCATAGGAGCAACATTTCCAGAGTTGAGTACATTTTTTAAATGATAGGTGGGAAGTGGTGGAACAGCATACAGACTGAGCACAAACTATACATGTCTGGTTACACCTCTGGTACTGTTACAGGCTGTCTCAGACTCTGGCACACTGTTCAAACTGCTTGCAAGTCACTTTAAAATATAGCAGCTGTACAACCTTGTTGCTCGGCCCAGTATTATCCCAGACTTTCTACTCCAGCACGTTTTGTGATACAATACCATATCACTTCACAAGTCACATCTTGCTGATTTCTCTAGCCTCTCATATCTGCCCCTCTCCAGGGTACCAGTTCAATAGCACTGTCTATCTAAGGTTAACTGTCGTCTACAATGTTTGGAGATTTTGGGTGCAGACTGATAAAGTGTTTCTGCTTCTCACAAAATTGTGCCATATACTCAAAAGCAAAAAAACATAAAAAGGATGAAAAATAATGTGCAGACATTTACAGTTAAATGTTGTTCTGGCTGTAGCCACAGTTTCAGTCAGCCGAAAATCCAAAGTTCCTTAAAATATGTAACTAATTTTAAACAAGTTACTTAATCTTCTTCTTTTACATTAAAATAAAATAAAAAAATAAACCTTTTAACTTTAATCACGCAATGAGAACATTACAAAATATTAAAAATTAGATCACATAACTTCTCTCTTCAGATGTCACACTGACTGCAAAAGCTTGGAGTAATAGGTCTGTAATAAAGACGTGAAATCTTTTAGTCTTTAATAGTGCACCATTTGGGAAAGTATTCTAAAAGTATTTTAGTTTCATGCTTTGGGTCCGAGTATTTTACATTATATTTTGCATAACAGCAAAAGGAGATAATTAGACTAGCTTGGCTGCCTTTCAGGTACTTTAATATTCTGTCTGACCTCCAGCCCTGCCTTCTCTTTTACCAATTTTCTGCCTTTGGAGTTCCTCTTCACCACCAATTTGGTAATCGATTCCATGAGTCCACACAAGTATATTTAGAGACCATAGGAGAAGTTAATTCCCAAAATATGCTGTATGATCCAATGTGTTATTTAAGCATAGCACAGCAGTGCGCAAATGAGATTGTGCAGAAAATAAACTAAAATGTGAAAAGACAATTTTAAGTGAAATCTGCATTTTGCCATTATAGTGGGTAGCATACAAAATCAAAACAATAACAGGTAACACTGATTGTTAAGGGGAAAAGACTCTGGTGTAGTTGTGTAACAAGGGACTAAGGCAGTGGGGTATGCAAATGAGCAAAATTGACTGAATCGCAAAATGGGAGATCATTGCCTGGCTACACTTAACTGTGTAGGAGCTATAAGGCAGTGGTGTAAGCAGGAGAACCAGATGACATGAAAAGGGTGTGTGTCATGCTTGGTGTAAGTACATTGGAGCTCCACAGCTTCCATTTGAGCTTAGCTAAGCACAGCTAAGCAAGGAGGTGTGTCAAAGGCTGTATTTACTTATTCCATGAAATTAGGAGCATGTTCGTGTCAAGGGGAGGGCCAATTCTGCTTAAAAGTGTTTACTTTAGCTCAACGGGTTTGTGTGGCAAGCACCGGGTCTTAAACAAACAAACCAAAAAATGAAACCCAGAAATAGCAGAACTGTTTACATTTGGGTAGGGGGGTTGTGCGGCGCACTGCGGGGCTTAAAAGGGGCAGAAATGGGAAGGGATAAAAAATGGGAAATAGCAAAATAAAAGCAATCAAGTAAAAATAATGTAGCTGGCAGGTGGAATGTATCTTAGTCAGCCAATCATACAGGCAGCATCTGAAGCACAACAGTAAAAACTATGCAAACATCTTTCAATCTGTTTTTTCCCACAAACTCTGCACCATTGGTGTACACACTCGGTGGGGGGTTTAAATGAAAAAATGTGAGGGGCTGCTGTCACTTTGATACATCAGTATGTGATAGAGACTGAGGGCAGTAAGGAAGATAATGCTGACAACCGCCCCAGACTGAGTAAGAGGAGAAAATTCTTCACACCCAGGGTAACCTACCAGGGGCTATAAGATCTGGAGATAGTAAAGCACTACAGGGTGGACAGCGGTATACTTCAGCAACTCATTGAGCTGTGCAGGCCTCACCTCAGACCCAGAGCCAACAGAGGGGAAACCATCCCAGTGGATACCAAGGTATGGGTACCCTTAAAAATTCTAGCTACAGGTACTTTTCAAAGACCTACTGGAGACATCATGGGGGTCTCACAGGCATCTGCATCCAGGGTACTCAACCAGTTCCTGGATGCCATGTTACCATATGCTGCTGAGCACATTGACTTCCCCAGCCCCCGTGAGGAGAGGACCAGCAATATGTGCCCCTTCCACCATGTAGTAGACTACCTGGATGTTCTGGGTGCCATAGACTGCATGCACATCAACATCAAAGCAATCAAGTAAAAATAATGTAGCTGGCAGGTGGAATGTATCTTAGTCAGCCAATCATACAGGCAGCATCTGAAGCACAACAGGAACAGGGTAGGGTCTACCTAAACCGCAAGGGCTTTCATTCCATCAACTGCCAGGTCATGTGCAATGCCCAGGGAATTATCATTAATGTGTGTGCTGACAGCCCTGGAAGCTATCACGACTCCTATATCTGGCATTCCTCACAGCTGTACCAGGGATTTGCCAGGGTGGACATTTGGTGGGGGATGCTGGTCTTGTACTGGAGCCATGGATAATGATACCCATCAGAAATGCGCAAACACACACACCCAAGAATGGCATAATGAGGCACATGCACAAACCAGGATCATTATAGAGCATGTGTTTGGGATGCTGAAGTCACGGTTCCACTGCCTTGACATATCTGATGGAGTCCTGCAGTACTCTCCAGCCACATGTGCACACATGTTCATAGTATGTGTCATGCTACACAGTATGATCCTTCAGAAACAGCTGCAGCAGGAACCGCATGGGGAAGGGCCACACAGCCCTTTACTATTGTCAAGGTCCTCACAGGCACAGAGGGACTCGGAGGAGGAACCGCCTGAACCAGCTCCTGCAGGCAGATGGAGGCATGCCCAGTATGCCCTTTCATTGCCAAAGAGGCAACGCATAGCGCACACACTTACACTGTAGAGACCCAGGGACTGACACCTCTCTCCAACTCTCATGCACAGTAAAATGGATGCCACACACATCACATTACCTGTGCCTTACCATGTATAGGCAGTGTACTTCGTGCATCTGACATAGGCAGCCCTCAAGCACTGTCCTCACAACTGCCACAGGCACAAGGTAAGTCAGTCTCCTTAACAATAAACTAATGGATTAGTATGTTCTAGTAGCATATCTATGGTATTGCTGCATGCATGCAAGGGAATGAGGTGGCCTACTGGGGCAGCAACAGACAACTGACAGCTAATTGGCACACCAGGAAATGTTAGCCAAATACTGGCTTCTCCACACTATGCGGTAGTACCCAAGGTGACAAATCCCACTGCAGTGTATGTGGGGGGGCCAACTAACTGTGGAGGTCATATGTCACAGGCATGGAGGTCAGTGTGGGTCCCATACTCACCCCCAGTCTCACCCAGCAAGTCAGCTGTAGAAAACCATAAAGAAATGTCTGTCAAAGGTCCACAAATGGCGACAATGATGAAATACCCCCCTACAGACTTATATAGTGATAGCACATCAGATCTTGAAGTTGCAGTAAGGCTCTGAAGGGTAAGAGGTCTGAAACTCAAATGTATGTCATTACAATCTGACCTGTGGTCTTTAGTGATATGCCTCTAGTCTCCAAAACAGGGCACAATGCTATGCTAAATGGAATGAAAATGTAAAGCAAACATCAGCACAGTCTGTGCAAATGTGCACAGATGACAGGTGTGACCCTCCCAAACACCCATATTCCCAAAGAAATGCAGTCACATGTATGTTTGCAGGGAAATAGCAGCAGAGCACACATTACCAGGGCTGTCCCAACCAACATGATAACTTGTTGCATGTCCACAATATGCAGGTGCAATGAGCTATGTATATGTGTGGCTAATACTGTCAGGATGTGGCCAGCACTTACTCCTGGCTGTTGTGTCATAGTGGCCTAGGTACAGTGCTGTCTTTGACAGGGCCATGTCCCAAGAACTGCAGTGCCAACTATTCTGCATGTCAGCTACACCTATGGTAGGAGTTGTACATACTGTCCAGATGTCAATATCTGTTAATGCAGAAACGCTGTACAGGTCTCGGCCATGGGGCCACACAGATGGACAGTAGTACACAGCTTGGAGTCACCTACACAGTGCCTACCACACCTCTTAACTGTACAGACATATTGCAGAATGTCCAGTGCTTTGCATCATAATTGTGGTGTGTATAACATGAAATAGTGGTTGTCTGGCAATTCACTGGCACATCACGTAAGACTAAGGTCAGAAAATAATGACAGATTGTAATGTCAGAATTCATACCCTATAGAAACATGCATGCTAATGCAAAACCTGTTATTGAATCACCTTTCTAGGTTTGTAAGGCCAAATACTTAAATATGGTCACTATATTTAGGTCTCAGTCTGCCAATTACTTATGGCTTTGTCCAAATGTCTGGTTCTCAGAAGTTGAGAGGTATGGTGCCCAGTAGGACAGCATGTACCTGAAGGTTAGTGTATTGCCTACCAACTATTTTCAAAACAAGAAAGGGTCATGTCAAAACAGCAATGGCAGACAGTGGAGAAGCAGATGTCAAACCCATAAGAGCAAACAAGCAATTACCAAACCAGTCTCCCAACTGTCTATATTTGGCAGAACATTATTAACACCTTGTACCCATGTGTGGACCTTTGTCTGACTGTCATATTTGGGCACTCAGATGTGATGTATGAAGTCTACAACCCTGTGTGTGATGCAATGGCATGTACCCTGCCCACATCAGAATTACAAATACATAATAGCAGCCACTGTGGCAAAAGCCTGTGACTGGACTACAGATGAATAAAGAGACATACATAAGGGGAAGGGGAACCAATGGCCAGACAAATGGAGAATGTGAAAACCAGAACAGATTGTGTAGTAACATAGGTGCCATGCAGTGTAAGGAGTCAGTAAACATCACCTGCAAATACACAACACACACCCATGTAAGTTGAGGTCCACAACAAAACAATGGACACCTCAGAGGCAAAATCAGATGATAACTCCACAAACCTACACACCACAGACCATGTAGACTCCACACACCAGGTCTTGCTAACACTAAGGCCTTACCACAAACCACAAACAGCTACCTTACACAGATAGGCTAACAGCACTGTCCCTCTACCCCGTTCCACACAGACTCTACTGAGGTAACCCCTGTCTGGCATACAAAGGAATCCAGACCCTGCCTTGATGGGACTGTTGCACATCTGGAACTCAAGGCCCACTCCATCAATCTGTAGGCCCAGCATCAGCCTGGGCTGTGATATCAGTATGGCTTGATAGTGTGACAGATACATGTACAACACACTCCACCATTTGCAGAATACACTCCCTGTCAACAGCAAGTCAAGTGCCTCAATACTCCTAGTGATGTGCTCCCTGTATAAGTGCACGGGAAACATGAAATACAGTACTGGGATCCCACCTGTGTCCCTGCTGGACACGGGGTCTGTGTGATGACATTTTGTAACATGGGCTACATTCACATCTGCATGGGTTATAAGGCCTTCAGGGCCAATACCCTACTAACATCATAGCAACTTATCAACCTATATTTAACTGTCTGTCAGTGGTTCACCACATAGCTCTGGACTGCTCTGCCACTGACATTCCTGGAAGTCACAGTGCTATGTGGAATATATTACACATATAGTGGACATTTCTGCACATACCCACACCCATACTTCCCAACCTCTGATAGCAAGACATCTGAACAAAGTCATAAATAAAAGTGGGACAAAGGCACAATGATAGGCACGTGCTGTAAATATTGCCCTTACATATCGAGAATGTTGGTAAAACAAGGGGTTTTGCATTAGCAGGAATTGTCTGAAAGTTATAAATTCTGAAACACTAATGTCTGTCATTACTTTGTAACATCAATTATATGCAACTAACTTCCATAAAAACACAAGTTTATGTAGACTGGATTAAACTTCTAGACAAACATCTGGACAATCTGCCAAAAAATTTATAGTTGAGAGGTATGGCCACACCAGGATATGACTTTCAGGTAAGGAGAATACCACACAAGCAGGAGATCCCCAGCCAGTATATCACCAAGTTTCTGGACTGTTTACACAGCCTCATCAGTCAACCAGCTGTAGCCACACCTCTCAACTGGCCTTTTTGGGCAAGAATGTATATAGTCAGGATCATAATATTGGTCTATGCATCATACATCTTGTATTCCTCTGGTAAAGCCCTGTGATTATCTGAGGATGTCTGTCACTAGGTAATGAAACAATACATTGCAGTGTCAGAGTTCAGATATGTCAGAAAATGTCTGCTAAAACAAACCCAGTACCTCTAGGAAAGTCCTGTTTACTTTTGAGAGGTATGTCTCTAGCACACGAAACCCCAGACTGGAGTACAACTATCTCTGGAATGAAGTCTTACTCTCACTATAGAAGGTCATACTGTGCATGCCCCTACACTTAGAGAATCACAGGCCATGTTGGAACCCACATCAGACTATATAACTGTATTGTGCATATATGTCTTTGCATGCAGACAGCTAGTTACACCTTAACTGTCCCTACACACACCCATCAAACTGGATTACCCTCAGCTAGCTGTAGGTGGCCCATATGTGATATATCTGCATCTGTTGCACGTGATACACATACACATATATGGGCAACAGATAACAATATGTCAAGCATGCACACACATAGACATGGGGAAGTGAGAGAGAGAGAGAGACAGTGATAGAGAGAGAGAGAGAGAGATACAGGGGGACACACAGAGAGTGAGTTATACACACGGATACCCTGCATGGCATAGAGTGATGTCCTGCTGTGAACAGTGGCTTACCAGTTGTAACTGGTCACACATGCCAGCATAAAGGTGGGCTCCATTGTGTAATAGTACTGAGGTGGGGGTTATGATATCACATCACCTGCCTTTGTGTGTGTGTGTGTGTGTGTGTGTGTGTGTGTGTGTGTGTGTGTGTGTGTGTGTGTAGGTGAAACAGTTTTAGGCCATTCCCACAGAGTACACTTCCCAGTGCCCCACTTTAGCATTCCTGCTGATGTCATTCCCCTTAGAATTACCTTTGCATAGCTCCAACCCTATAACCTTTGTGGTGCATGCAATAAATATGAAACAGTATAGTACAAATAGCTAAATAGGCAGAAGTTCCATTCCCAGTTCTGGCAAGTGTGTGTGTGTGTGTGTGTATAAGTATGTATGTTTATAGGATGAAGTATTTTGAGGCCTTTCCTACCCACAGCACTTCTCAGTGCCCTACTTTAGCAGTCCTGCTGATGTCATTCCCCTTAGAAGTACCTTTGCACACCCCCAGCCCTATAAGCTCTGTGGTGCATGCAATAACTATGTAATGGTATAGTACAAATAACTAGATAAACAGGGGTACTATTCCCAGTTCTGGCAAATATGTGTGTGTACCAATGTGTGTAAGTGTGTATGTTTGTAGGCTGAAGTATTTTGAGGACTTCCTCACCCACAATACTTCCCAGTGCCCTACTTTACAGTCCTGCTGATGTCAGTCACCTTAGACGTACATTTGTGCACTTGGCAGCCCTGTAAGCTCTGTAGCGCATGTGCTAACTGTATAACATTATAGTACAAATAACTAGATAGGTAGGAGTTCTAAACCCAGTCCTGGCAAATGTAAGTGAGTGTGTGTGTATGTGTGTGTGTGTGTGTGTGTGTGTGTGTGTGTGTGTGTGTGTGTGTGTGTGTGTGTGTGTGTGTGTGTGTGTGCTTTTTCATAAATGAAACAGTTTAGGCCATTTGCAACAGAGTACACCTCTTAGTGTCCTACTTTAGGAGTCCTACTGATGTTATTCCCCTCAGAAGTACCTTTGGACAGCTCTCAGCCATATAAGCTCAGTGGAGCATGCAATAACTATGTAACAGTATAGTTCAAAAACTAGATAGGCAGGGATTCTATTCTGAGGTATGGCAAATGTGTGTGTTTGTGTGTGTATAAGTGTATATACAAGAGTTCATAGGATGAAGTATTTTGAGGACTTTCCTACCCACAACACTTCCCAGTGCCTTAGCTCAGCAGTCCTGCTGATGTCATTGCATTTAGAAGTACCTTTGGACAGTACTCAACCCTATAAGCTCTGTGGCACTTGTAATTACTAAGTAACAATATAACATAGATAACTAGATAGGCAGGGTTTCTACACTCAGTTGTGGCAAATGTGTGCATGTTTACATGTGTTTGTGTGTATGTTTGTAGGGTAATGTCTTTTGATGCCCTTTCCACCCAGTATATTTCACATTGCCATACTTTACAAGGGCTCTTGATGTAACTCACCTTAGACATACCTTGCAACACTATTAAATTCTATAAGCTCTGTGGTGTGTGATAACTGCGTTAACACTATAGTACATATAACTAGATCAGTAGGGGTTCTAAACTCAATCCTGGCAACTGTGTTTGTGTGTGTGTGTGTGTGTGTGTGTGTGAGAATCATATCCTCTCTGGGTGTGGGTTATTCCATTTTGAGGCATGTATGACCCAGTACATGTCCCATTGCCCTATTTTACAAGGCCTGCTGATGTCATTCACCTTAGATGTACCTGTATACACTTGTCAGCCCTCTAAGCTCTATGGGGTGTGCAATAACAGTGTAATACTATAGTGGAAATAATTAGATAAGCAGGGGTTCTAATATCAGTGCTGACAAATCTATTACTGTGTGTGAAGCATATACCCTTTGACTTTTGTGTGTGTAGGTTATACCATTTTAAAGCCTGTTGACCCCCCCACCCATGACATTACTTTAAAGAGTCCGTTAATAGCATCTGCCTCACATGCACCATGTAACACTACACAGCCCATACCAGTCATCTGTACAGATTTACATGGAATATACACATTTGAAACTCATATGTGGTCTGTGTCCCCTAACAATGAGCATTCCTGTGATATCATTGCCAAATAGGTCACAGTTACTGTAGTGACATACATGCCAGCATCAGACATTATACCTGACTGACACATCATGCTGATACAAAGTCTGTCACTCTATCACTTGCGCAGGTTTGTAGGAGCAGTAGACAAGACCAATCATTATATCTGGTGGGTTATCCCACAATCCATGAAGGCATTTGCAAGATTACTGTTGTAAGAGGTTGTGTGTTAGGTCCCAGGCATATAATCTACATAGAGCATTCATGTTTAAACAGCACTATAGTACATACAAGTGAATACATAGGGTTACTAATATGTCTATTGGCAACTGTATATTTTTATCTGTATGCACAGCCCCTGTGACTGTCTTTAGTGTGTGTATGCAATGGCTATACCATTTTGTGTGCCTCTTCCACCCTGTGAACTGCCCCATTGCCAACCTAGTATCAGCCCAAACAGATGTCATCCACCGTAAAACCACTGTTACACAGTTTCTAACACCAAGCCACTGTGGTGCATGCAATGCTTGTATCACTGTGTATTGTACATTAGTAGATGGTTAGATCATCTACTCTGATAAGTGTCACCTCCATGTGCATGTGTGATTCAGTGCATGTCCCCATGCAGCGGTATGTGTGTGTGTGTGTGTGTGTGTGTGTGTGTGTGTGTGTGTGTGTGTGTGTGTGTGTGTGTGTGTTTCACATGGTTCTAAAATGTTAAGGGCCTCTGAACCCACCATTGGGAATCCTAACAGCCCCTGCAATTGTCACCCACTTCAATAGTAGTGACAGACACTGGCACACTACAGTACCGCTGTGCAATCTGTGTTATGTATCTAGCATTATCATTCTTAAGACTCTGCAGGTAGGGGCTGTGCTCAGCCCTTCATCACCTGCCTCATGTACAGGACTATAACTCTGTGTGCACTACCAGCACGACAGTCCAGGCATGCATATGAGATAGCAGACATACCTGCTGGTGATTGTCAGGTTAGACTAACACAGGCTGACCTGTGTCAGAAATACATACCCCAAGCCTATAATGCACAGTACCAGGCATACCCTCATCAACTGCATGAGGGTCGAGTGGATGTGACAGAAATGGCAGGGGCAACAGGTGCTGATAGCTGAATCTGTTGCAGTTAAAGTAATGGCTAAGTTTGTGAGAGATCTAGTCCCAGTACTCAAGTAACCTCCTCTGTATGTGTGAGCCTGTAGACCTACAGAACACCCATGTGACATGTATGAAGGCTAGGTGGTTGTGTCAAGGGTATGTATGCAAGGTTACACTATCTGCCACAATTGCCCCTCACACACTGTTGCATGTAAACACACCTGATAAATATGTACATATACAGCTGTACCTTGGCTTTGAAAAGGTCACTGTGTTTCCACTCCACCTTACTCATCATTTCTACTGTCAGCAGGCCCACAGCATGCAGATGCACAGACACCTGGAACACAACCCGAATACAGTACGTGACACTGCAGTCAGTCAGCAGTACTAACAGCAATAGTGCATCATGGCTAACAAGGTTCATACACCTTGATGTGTACACATAACTACTGCCAACAGACAGCACCTTACACAGCATGACATTGCTACACTGTACTATAGTCATCCTGTGCGTCAAACCCATATGAGCATGTCCATGCATCGATGGTATAGATAACAGGGTTGTGGCATAAGTATCATCCCATGCACAGGGTGTGGTGTTGGATTGCCAGAGGCCTAAGCTGGGCCATATGGCTGACATTGTGTGTGTGTGTGTGTGTGTGTGTGTGTGTGTGTGTGTGTGTGTGTGTGTGTGTGTGTGTGTGTGTGTGTGTGTGTGTGTGTGTAACAACTGGACTCAATGTGGAGCGGGTTTTGCAAACTTCTTATATGGTGGGCCAAGTATATATCACAATGTCCACCGTACAGGGATAACAGATGTGAAATAGCCGAGAGGCTGGGGTGCAAATCCGTACCTTTAAATGTGACATCAGTGCCAGCTGAACAGCATTAGCAACCCTTGTATTACCCAGGGAACACTCTCAACCCATGTCTCATACTCATACTGGTGAGGTAAGGACAGCACCATCCCTTTGGTAGTGCTGTTGGTACTGCCACTATAGGACTGTGAATGTGCACAGCCATGTGGGCTCACAGCTGATCATGTTGCTGACCTACATCCACCTGGCTGATACCCTATTCCTACCACATGCACAAGCACAGACATTGTATGGTCAAGCAGTGACAATGTCTCATCCCACTGTCTATCCACAACATCAGCGAGATGATGTATGGCATCACAAATGCCATGGAGGTCGGCACACATGGCAGGGAGTGCTGCATTCATGTCTCTGAGCATCTGTCTGGTGTTGCAGTCAGTAAGAGACTGTGCCTCCATGACAGACTGTAACATGCATCTGGTGACATCTGCTGTGGCACTTGCAACCGGAGCTTGATGGTCAGCAGTCCTCCGTCAAGCACCCCTGCCCATCTGCCTGTGTGTGACCTCACCTGCTCTCTGGCTATGGCTGGTGTTTACACTCACACTCGCCATACTCAACACACTAGCCTGTTCCATGCGACCACCCTTAACCTGTCCATTATCTGTGGCTGCTGAGGACTGGGTATGTGTGGGCATACTGACTGTGTGCAGGGGCATGGTGGGTGAAAGTGGGATACCAAACAATGGCACAGATTCAGGCACTAACAATCTCACCTGTGCCTCACTATGACCACCATCATCATGGGAGTCTGCTAAGAAACTGACATTAGGTTGTGAAGTGGTGGGACACCAAGACCTGTGTTCACCTGTGAGGGGAAGACAACATATGTAAATTAATATCCTGCAGTATTATGTTTGCTGATACACACACACACACACACACACACACACACACACACACACACACACACACATGCACACACACACACACACACACACACACACACACACACACACGCACACACGCACACACGCACACACGCACACACATGCACAAACACACACTCCTGGTATAGTCTGGCACAGCTGTGACACCTATGGGTCCTTCAGGTCAGACCTTACGGTAGTTCTGCCTGCTGGAGTCCATCTCTTTCACTGCTACTGTAAGGCCCACAGCAAAGGATGACAAATCCTACTGTGTGATGGGCCTAGTAGCAGAATGGTATTTGTGGCCAAGACCAAGGCTATTGGAGTGAGCTATACAGTGTCACAAAGTGCATATGCATGTACTGTAAGAGCTGATTAACTGCTATACAGACCTATACAGACAACACACAATGACAAGGTGTAATGATATGTGATAACTGATGAAGGAACAAGACTATACACTATCACTGCAGTACCTACACAGTTCAAACTCACAGGGATTCATTTCAGACAACATCGCAGGCAGTCTGCAATACATACAGGAAACATGTAAAGTACTAGGTGCATAGCCTCATAAGATGATACCAGGCTATTGGCCCTGATGCCCTCATAAGCCTGGCCCAGACTTTCACCCATATCTCTTCAAACCCAGCACCTGTTTTCCCTGTCCAACTGGGACACATGCGGGATCCCAGGGGTGTCCCATACATTTCCCATGCAGTCATCCAGCTTCTTCTTCATGAGGGCTATACACTTACTCTGCTAGACATGGGGAGGGTGTGTATTTTACAGTGTATTGTGTGGGACACCACACTATCCCAGCAACAAGTACTATAGATTTCACAGATCAGGTGAGAGCCTTGCATGCATAATGCATGAGTGTCTTACAGATATGCAGAAACGCCATGAAGGCCGGTTTGGAAATGGCCTTGTATGCCAGATACAGGTCACCTATGATCAGTCTGTATGAGACTGAGTACAGGGACAGGGCTTTCAGCCTACCTGTATAGGATAAGTGTTTTAGACCCTGAATTTGCCTGTCAGGAACCTCTGTGATCTCTGCAACTGCTGCATTTGCTTGGCAAGGTACATGCCAAAGGAGCCATTGTACTTTGTAATGCATCTGATAAGGGTGGAGTACAGTGATGTTGTGGCCTCCTGGTTCCTGGATGACATATCTGTATTTGTGAGGTGGGCCATGTAGACAGCCTTCTGTACAATGGTGCCCACATGGTGGGGAACTGTCAGGTTGCTAGTAACTTTGGTGCACAAGTCGCCTCACACCCAATTGAATGCTCAGTACTTTATTATGGTCATAATTATTGTGGATGTCATCTGCCACAGCAGGGAGAATGATGCATCTCCTGGCATTCAATGTGCGGCAATGCTTCTTGCACCAGTCATTAATTGGGTGAGGGCCTTTTGGAGGATGCTCACATCAGTAGGAGAATGTAAGACAGTGGCCAGCTTGCAAGCATCTGTAAACCTGGTCAGCCACAGACCACTGCTTTTGTCCTGTATATCAGATACATATATCTCAAACAGTAGAGGCCTCCAGAGCGATACTTGGGGTCACTGCTTTGGAAGACTCTACTACTAGAGGTGGGTTCCACTACTTTGACCAAATGGGTACTATCATTGAGCCAGTTAGCTATCCATCTGTTAACATACAGGTTGATGCCTAGCTGTGTAGGCGTATGTATCCTGGCCACCTTGGGATTATTGTGAGAGAATTGGGTTAGGTGAAGGTAGGCATTGTCCACCATCTTCCCCTCGTCCTTCTGTTTGTTGATCACTTCAGGGAAGTCGACCAGGTTTAACAGGCCTGATCTACCTTTGACAATACCACACTGTGTGGGTTTAGGCATTTTGAGGATGCCGATGTCCCTGTTCATAATGTCCTTGATATTGCCTTCCATGCCCTTGCACAGCAGGCTAGTTAGGCTGATGTGCATATGATTGGCTGGGCCGGTGGATTGCTCCACCTTTGCATATAGGGATGACAGCAGTTGTCCTCTGTACAGATGGGATGACACCAGTGCTCAGGCTTTGGTTGACTACAGTGCGTAATGGATCTGAGAGCTCATGCCTGAGTTCATGTAGGATGCAGCCAGGGATGGTATCAGGCATATGGAGACTTCTGTGTGTTGCCTTTGAGAGGGCATTATGGACCTGCTTTCTGATGATGAGGGGAGGGGGGCAGGTGCTGTGCATGCACATGTGTACTGATGGTAAGACAGGGGTGTGATGTTTACACTTCACCTGTCTGTAGCAGGTTGGCTATATCTATGCCGTATGTGTATGTGGTGTTATTGACCCCCACTACAGAGCAGGTTTGTGTGTTGTCTCTGAGATTGCAGACATATGTGTGGAAGGCCTAGTGATTGGCCTTGGTGGCTGTGTCCGACTTGCTCTCAAAGATAGCCTTAGGGTAATTCACCTGTGACCTTATTTGCTTCTGCAGACCAAGGTGACATTGCTTCAATAAGGCACCTTTCCTTCTTATCCCTGTCCAGAAATTATTTCCACCTATTATGGTATTTGTCTATTACTGCTGCCCACCATGAATGTTTACCCTACCTTGAGGGAGATGATGTTGTCCTGTCATGTACTGCTGAGTCCATACAGCTATGTAGGGGTGCTCTCATAGTACTGTAGTGTGGGCTTGGACATTACTGCTAGTTCCAACTGATGTGATGTTGGCTATAAAGCTACTTCTACCTGCTCTGAGTAGATTTATAGTAATTTGTGTAAAGATAATTTTGTCTGACACTGACAAGGGTGGGGCAGGAGAGATGGTGACCTGAACAGTGATGGCAATGTGGTCAGATTTGAACAAGCAGGATGACACTGTAGGAGTGCTACAGTGGCTATGCATGTTGGTTAGGACCAGGTACAGGATATTTCCACCTGTCATAGGAATGTTGATTGGCTGATCTACTGCATTGCCATTGACAAAGCCAAGGAATATCTGTGCATTCGTGTTCTGGTGGCATAGGTCATGCACACTATGGTTGGGTAGTTGAAGTCACCCAGGAGCAGGGTAGAGAATTGAATCCTGACAGATTCCACCAAGTTCCAATAGGTATGGTGTGCATCCATAGTCATGGTTGGAGGCCTATAGCTAGCTATGATTTGAGTAGGTGTTTTGTCAACTGTTAACTGCACTCGGTATGTCTCCCATGCATCATGCTGTTTGGCCAGCCTGGTGGTGTATATGTGTGTGATAATGTTTAAAACTCCACCTCCTATGGCTTTGCAGCCCTCCATTTGGGGTCTAATCATATGATAGGATGAGTAACCTGGCAAGGTTAGTGTGCTCTCCATAGCTGCAAAGCAGGTGTCAGTGACTGCACAAATGTCAGCATCCTACAGGTCAAGGTACGCTTGCATTGACATGGGTTTCACCTAGCTCCTGTTAGAGCAAGACATCTACACAAAGGCACACATCACTGGTGGGCAAAGGCTAGAAAATAGTGTAACTTTATGAATCTAGCTGAAACACACTTAGTTGCCAGCAAAGATGGTGTCGCATTTACATGTCTACTCCATAGGATATGACATCTGACAATCAAATGTATGGTATTATGTTATGACTTCAGTCTTTAATGGGTTGCCAGTGATGTCCAAGACAATACACAACTGTATGAGGAATTGGCTACAAATATGAGGTAGACATGTGGTCAGTCTGCAAAATTGTGGACATTTGTCAGGTATGGGCTCAGTAAATAACATACCGTTCAACACACACTTCTGCACCTGTTGTGGTCTATGCACATACCCTATATAAGCCTCTTACATTTGTAAGACAAGCATATGTATCATAGTAGCATTCACAGGTGACATATGACTATTTACAACATCCCAGGTAGCTGGCCTTGCAGTGTCACATTCAGTATTGGACAACAGACATTCCAGTAGTAGTCATACATGAGTTTACCTTTGCTGGTTTGACTCAGGGGCCAGAGATGTAATCCATGTCACTGCAGACAGGGCAAGCAGGAATGGCCATAGGTGCCGGACAGTAGCATGTGAGTCCAGCAGGTCTTGTTGCAACCTAGTGTTTAACTTCCTATTTCTCATTATTGCACCACCCTTCTGCATTCCATTACAAGCTTATGTGATTGAAATATCTGTTATATTGCTGAAGAGTTTCCTTAGAATAATGCAAATGGTTAGGTTTGTGTATTCACAGTCACTCTTTGTTTAGATGGGTTCAGACCTGTGTTGCATAGACAGCAGCTTGCCTTTTGTAGGTAATGCTCATGAGCAGGTGATGTCCTGTGCACCAATCAATGTCTCCTACTTGCTACTTGCATCCAGAGCAGCTGTGTTGTCTTTCCATTAGCCAGTGCCATAGCAACACATTGCTATAATTAAGTCCTTCATGTGGGCCTTACCCCGTTTTCCTTGCCTGTGTGGAGGACATTACAGAGGATTGCTAGATTAACAGGGTTTGTCTGGACATGCATTTTCTGCATGACTTGATGTCTGACAGTGATATGTCTCTGACATACCTCTCAACTGTCCAGATATCCACAGACTGCCCAAAGGTTTGCCTGTTATGTTTGGTCTGTTCCTCAGTCAATTTCTGTTTTTCAGAAATCAGTAGGATAATGTGAGGATTGTAATCAGTAAATGTTGACATCCATTAGTGTTTCAGACATCATAACCTTCAGGGATGTTATGTTACAACAAACCTTGTAACATCAGTAACTGTTTCAGTTTGTAACACCATTATGTGAGATATGTCCCTCTTTTTGGTCCCCTGTCACCCAAGTATGTCATGTTTTGTCCAGATGACTTGCAGTAAGAGGTTCAGAGGTATGGTATATCATTATTTAGTGACTGCACTCCTGATATCATCCCAGTCACTTAGCAGACTTCTGGAAGGGGCATGCGGCAGTGGCCATAAATATTATCCCACACCCTGGACATTCTGTGGAAATATGTACAGTTGAGAGTTATATATGTCTGGCCATTCTTAACAGACTGCCAAGATTGTGTAGCAGTGTTGTGTGTAAATGTTTGTTGGGCTCATTAGGGAGAGTAGCAGATGTGAGTGTCATAGACCCTTTCCTATCTGACTGTGCATGCTGCTACAGTTACTAGTGGTCTATCGGGTGTATATGTTTGTAGGGGCAGATTGAGAAATGTCCTGTAACACCACAGGATTCCCAGTAGATTGTGAGTTGGGCCAGTATATGTCAGTGTAGTGTGTGACTGGCAATCAGGATATATTTGTTCAGTCATTCTACTCTGGATTTCATTTGGTGTACTGGTATATTGCTGTGACTGTGGTACAAATGGTTGTGGGTGGACAATTTCTCACCAATGTCTGCTTTTCCCTACAGTTCCATCCAAGTAGTGCATGATATATTTGGAGATACATGGGTAATTCTCCAGAGCTGATTTGGAGTAGTGTTGTGTTCGTCATACTGTGGTTCAGAAGGTGCTGGGTGAAATGGTCAGCAGCTCTGAGTGTTTTTTCTCTTCTGTTACATGACTGCAGTCATACCTCTCCACTGTGCAGATGCGGGGCTCATATGTTTGGTCTGTTCCCCATAATAGTTGTGGATTTCTGACAAATCACTGGGATGATGTGAGCATTGACATCAGTAAATGATGACAATTATTTGTGTTTCAGACCTGGAATCTCTCAGGAAATATATGTTAAATAAAACCATGCTACTCTATCAGACCTCTAGTTGTATAACAGCCATATTTCAAAGATGTCACTATTGTTTGCCCTTTATCACGCCACTTTGTCAGGCTTTTTGCAGATGTCTTGCAGTACGAGTTGGTTTGATATTTATATATATATATATATATATATATACAGGTTCACTATAGAATCTCAAAATACTGAAATCCTGAATTTCAGTGTTTTGAAATTCTATATTTGAAAGCTTTAAATCCCAAATCCCAGAAGGTAGAAATTCAAAATCCCGAAGTTTGGAGATTTTGAAATAGCACTTCTGGTGTTGTGGTGTGTGAATGGATAGGTGTAAGTTCAGGTAAGTATGTATGAGTAAGGGCACTGGTTAGGGGCTTTAGTGGATGTTAGTGTGTGTTAAGGCTGAGATGTGTGTGGGCATGGGCCTATGAAATGTGTGGGTGTGAGTTACCTTTGTGTGTGGGATTGTGCGATCTCGGAGTTAGTATATATAAGTAGGGGAGGTGTCGGGGCACAGCCCCCCACATGTGGAGTGCAGGGAGGCTTGCCCCATGCTTGCTTGTAGTGTAGGATTGTATGTTTGGTTGTGGGGGGACATTGTGTGTATGTGTATGTGTGTAGTGTATTTGTAGTGTAGGTTCGCGATTTTAAATTTCGTGGTTCTAGGGTTTCGGGATTTAAAGCTTTCAGCTATAGAATTTTGAAATACTGAAATTTGGGATTTCAGTATTTTGAGATTCTATAGTGAACTCATATATATATATATATATATATATATATATATATATATATATATATATATATAACATATATATATATATATGTATATAAGACTACTACAGATATATATTTTCCCTTATGTTAAATGACTGTAGTGCATGATATCTTGGCATTAGGAGTTAAGCTGTATATTTTTATTTAGCTCCTATGGGATGTTTAAGCAATGCTGAGCAGAGGGCCATAATGTGCGTACCATCTCAGCTACGCTTAAACATATCTTAAAATGGTAAAAAAATAAATTAATTAATAAACCCACTTTATTTACATTTATCTGTACTCCTTGTCAGTCACAGTAAGGGAAATTGTAAGGGGACACATAGGACAGATTTTAAATATTGTTCTTACGAACTTAAAAAGTGTGACTGTAGTTTTCTAGCAAATCATTGACAAATCACTCGGGGTTTAAGTCAGAACAAACTGATGGAATTTGGTTTTCAGACTTCATAACCTTCAGGAAATCCATACTAATGCAAAACCTGTTATTCTATCAACTTTCCATGATTGTAAGAGCAATAGTTGAAATGTGCTCCTATTTTTGGGCCTTTGTTCACCCATTATTCATGGCTTTGTACAGCTTTCTTGCTCTAGGAGGTTGAAAGGTATGTGAGGTAGGCATCTGGGCATTCTGTGGAAACCTGTACCATTGAGGGGTATGGCTGTATGGCTCTTTCACAATGCTGGGGGTGTGTGACAGTACCTGTCACAAACCCCCTACATTGCTTCCTGTTGTGATGGCTGCTGTCAGTGTCTGTGGACACTGAAAGACTTGCAAAGTGCTGTATGGCACTTTGACAATGCAGGGTGTGTGTGACAGTACCTGTCACACATCCCCTACATTGCTTCCTTTTAGGATGGCTGCTTTCAGTGTCCATGGACACTGAAAGCACTTGCAAAGTGCCATATGGCACTTTGATAATGCAGGAGATGTGTGACAGTACCTGTCACACACCCCCTGCATTGCTTCCTGTTGGAATGGCTGCTTTCAGTGCCCGTGGACACTGAAAGCACTTGCAAAGTGCCATATGGCACTTTGACAATGCAGGGGGTGTGTGACAGTACCTGTCACACATGCCCTGCATTGCTTCCTTTTGGGATGGCTGGTTTCAGTGTCCATGGACACTGAAAGCACTTGCAAAGTGCCATATGGCACTTTAACAATGCAGGGGGTGTGTGAAAGTACCTGTCACACACCCCCTGCATTGTATTCTAATCAGACTTCCTAATTTCAGTGTATGCGGATGCTGAAAGCACTTGCAAAGTGCCGTACAACACTTTGACAATATAGGGTGTGTGTGACAGAACCTGTCACACACTCCCTGCATTGATTTCTTGATTCCCTATCTATTTAAATGTCCCTGGGCACTGTTTTTCTATTTTCTTTGATTTCAGTGTCCGCAGACACTGAAATGCTTTTATAAAGTGCCGTATGGCACTTTTGTGAGTGCAGGGGCCATGTTAGATGTGCATACACAACTTAAACATGCCCCCTGCACTCAGTAGTGTTCTTGTCCATTTAGCCTTAGCAGTAGTGCACCTTCATGAATATGCAAGGTGCTGCTGTTACAGCTAAGGGTAAACGGACACAGTTCACTCTGTGCAGGAAAAGCTCTATTTCTGCATGGAGTTTATTGAATCCCGCAGTCTGTCTTTTGTGTTCACAGTGTTTATATCACACATAATCTTTTGTACTGATATCTTCTCCCCATCTCTTTAAGCCTCAAACTAAAAAGGGCTCTAGCTTTTCTTGTCTCTGGTCATATTATTTCCCACTCTTTCCTATGGATCTTTCTAGCAGCTCTCTTTTGAAATCCTTCCAGCTGTTTTGGTATTCATTCTAGTAACACAGAAGATTTAGTAAGCAATCTGCTGTTAGTGCATACTCAGCACAATATATAATAATCCATTCCACAAGAGCAGAGTACAACAGCATAGATAGACACAAGACAGCAAACACAGCTGTACAGCACTGAGGGGCCTCTGACATCAGCATGTACCAAATGTAACTGTTATGTGTTTTTTGTTTTATAAAATTAATTGTATGGCATTTTCTTAGTGTAAAGCCTGAATAAACCTTGTGTAATCTCTGCCAAAATGTACTCTCGGATATGTAGCATCCATATTTACAAGTTTACAAGCACCAGGTCAGATGCACAGAACTGGAGTATAATATTTTCATCCACAGCATCTGAGAACTGGTAGACACCATTGATGTCATTTCACATCTGTTTTTTTTTTTCCTTTGGAATGGCACTTAATAATTGTTGTACCTTCAGTGCTGAATGTGCAAAATACTTTGTTGTTCACAAAAGTTATGACATCATACACCCTGTTTTTGATATGTTATGATATAAAGACACATTTCACCATGCAGCACTACATGCATATCTTGCGGTGTACAAAATCCTTTACAACAGAACTGACAAAGCCAGACATGCTATTTTGTGCAAAGGATACAGAAAATGTGATTTTTCAAAGCACAGAGAAAAAAATCTTGTGAAGTCCAGATATACACATCTAAACATAGAAACAGATCACTCACCAATAAAAATAAGAAAGCACAAGAAACAATGAAAGAAATTTACTGTAAACAAAAGATAACAGCTTTAAACATGCCAGTTACAGTTAACCACAATGACTAATATGAAAACCAAAATGTTTATGAGAACCAGACCAAAAATATGAGGCAAAAATCTGTATATTCAGTGAAACTCTAGACAGTTGACAGCTACGGCTTTACATTCACATGGGAACCTCATAAATTTGCTGCAAATAACTAAAACACAATCCAATATATCAGTAAAAACACAAACCACAGACCCAAACCAGCACTCGAATCCAGCAGAAATCAAAATGTATACCACACAAAAAACAGGATCCAAGGACAGCAAGGAATTCCAGTATAACTTTCATTTAATGTAGAACAATCAGGTACATAAGCACTTTCGTAGCAGAGCTACTTCATCAGATGTATACTAAAATACAAACTAAACCCATTATATACTTGATTCAACACATCACATGACCAACTATAATTAATATTAAAAGGTTTCCTACTATTAAAAATCTTACATATAAAACATTGGCTACTTTCAGCCATTTGTTGCATAGTAGCAAATATTCATGAATGACATAAAGAATGACATGAACAACAAAATACGTCCAAAAGTGCTAATAAACAAAAAATAAAAATATATTATATAAGCACTTATAAATATACATAAAAATTCTAGTAAGATCCATAAATACTATATATATATATATATATATATATATATATATCTATATCTATATATATCTATATATATATATATATATATATATATATATATATATATATATATATAGGATCCGGACACATGCTCAACTAGCATATGTCTGAATCACAAAACATTGAACACACATACATGAAAGCGCTTAACATCGATAAGCGCTTCCGTGTATGTGTGCCTGTTTTGTAGATCGGACTACAGTGCGGGTAAGGGAAAATTCCCTTTTCCCCACTGTACTGCGATCTCGGAGTGAGAATAATAAAGTAGGGGGTGTGTGGGGGGGGCGCAGGGGGCTTTGCCCCCCTGGAGAAATTATTATTTTTTTTGAACTACACATACATGGAAGCACTTTTCGATGTTAAGCGCTTTCGTGTATGTGTGTTCGATGTTTTGTGATTCAGACATATGCTAGTTGAGCATGTGTCCTAGACCCATATATATATATATATATATATATATATATATATATATATATATATATATATATATATATATATACTACTAAAAAGTATATATACCAAATATAAACTGTGGCAACAACTTCATAATTAATTTCTTGCTCAAAAGTCTTGCTTTGAGCCTCGGTTTAATAGATACTCTATCATTCAGGCCATACCCAAAGTCTGCCATCATCCTAATTATCCATTTGGATTCTGTTTCTTCTGTCACATTAATAATATCACCTTTCCTAATATCTTCAAATACACGTGCTATCACCATAAATCTAAAGAAGTGAGAATTATCAGTTCTTAATATATGTTTAGACAGGGCTAGAATTTTTATATATATTTATAAGTGCTTATATAATATATTTTTATTATTCATCTATTAGCACTTTTGGATGTATTTTGTTGCTCATGTCTTTATTTATGCCATACATGAATTTTGCTGTTATGCAACAGATGGTTGAAAGTAACCAGTGTTTTTATATGAAATATTTTTAATAGTAGTATACCTTTTAATATTAATTATAGATAGTTATGTGATGTGCTGAATCAAGCATATAATGGGTTTAGTTTGTATTTTAGTATATATCTGATGTAACTGGGAATGACTATTAGATGAGCAAATGACAATGGAATCATCTGCATTTTGTGTAAGTGTAGCTTGTTGGGAGGATGTATATAAATTATTTATAATTATGTTAAAAAGGAGAGGGCCAAGTATGGAGCCTTGTGAGACACCTGTACAAACTGGGAGAAAAGGTGAGTAAGTAGAGAGATGTTTAACTGATTGTAGTTGGTTAGATTGGTAGCTAGAGAACAAAGTGGCTGTTGTACTGGAAAAGCCTACCACAGACATTTTTGGGAGTAGTTTGGTGTGTATCGAAAGTTTTAGAGAGATCTAAAAGAAGGAAGAAACTAAAGTGTTGTTATCTCTGGCTTTAATGACGTGGTCAAAAAAGGCAACAAGAGCAGTTATTGCGCTACGATCTTGGTGAAAGCTATGTTAGGTTGAGGTTAATAGATTTTTTTGGAATAAGTATTATAAAAGTTGTTAATGAATACAGTTTTCTAAGATCTTGGAAAGAGGGGATAAGATTGAAGCTGGTCTGAAGTTTAATTCATTTGATTTCCCCCTTTTTATGAAGAGGAATGATGTAGTTTTTTTTCCAGAGAAATGGGACATAAGACTCACAAATGGATCCACTGATCAAGACTGAGACTGAGTAGGCAATAGACGGGGTGGCAATCTTAAGATATTTACATGGAAGATTGTCTACAGAGGGTGAGCAGGGCTTACATTCATGCAATAAATGTTTTATATAGGAAGTAGAGACAGATATTAAGTTGAAAATGGCATTGTTAGAGCTTTGAAGTTTTTCAGATGTGGTGGGACTCTGTAGGGAGTTTTGAGTGAGGGTGGCTATTGAGTCAATAAAGTGGGAGTTAAATTTAGAAGCAATTTCTAAGGGTGAGTTGTCTGGAAAGGGTTTATGGATACTACGAGTTCTAGGGTATAATATTTTCTGACAATGGAGCAAAATTTTGGGGGGGGGGTTGTGTTTTTGGTTATCATGTGGGTTGAAGTAATAATATTTCTTATCTGCAGTAAATTGTTTTTTGTCATGTTTCGAAGTTATTTGTAGGCATGTAGGTGAGCTTGAGATTTGTATTTTTGCCAGTTTCTCCAAGCTTTCTCTCTCTTATACATTAATTGTCTACTAGAAGGGAATACCCAGGGTGAATGGGTGAATTTAACTCTCTTTTTCTTATAGGGATGAGGCTATTGAGAATGTTAAGAAATATTGTATTAAATTTTAGAACAACATTGTCCAGTGGTAGGGAATAGAGGATGGACCAATTAATCTTATTTAGGATGTCATTAAAGATCTTGGAATTGACATTTGAGAGGCTATGGCAGTCTTTAGAAAGGTGCTGTTTGATATGATGAGTTGCTACTCTCTGAACATAGGTGGGATGGTGATTACTGAGGGAGTCTGACAGCGTTTTTGGAGAATCATAAAGGTTTGGATTTGAGACAAGGATCTAGTCCAGAGTAGTGCCAGTGCTTTTAGCTTTGTTGAAGTGAGCATGGAAAGTTATGAGTTGTTTGAAACCATACAGACTGATATCAGTGGAAGGGTAGTCTGATGTGAAGGCTTGACAGTTAATATTGACATCAGCAATAATTATTATTTCATGATGGAACTACATACTCAGTGTAGGATGTCTTCCAGAATAGGGATGTTTTTTTCCTGGAAGAATATATATAGGGCAGTTACACATAGTGTTTTATACATAGTGGTAAGAATGACATTTTATATTACTTATCTCATAAATAAGAGCATTGCCTCCAGAAAAAAAGAGGTTATAACCCTCTGTACTCTTCCCTCATTAGGCCAATACTAGAGTACAACACTCTCTTTGATATGTTCATTTCCAAACATATGCAGCAATTGGAGAGCCCACAAAGGTTCCTTACAAAGAAAATCCATGGTCTTCAAGATCTGTCTTATGCAGACAGATTTAAATCATTGTCACTTTACTCTGTGTTGTACAGACTGCTCAGAGGTGACCTGTGCCTTGCATATAGAGCAATCTCTGATGCAACTTTAATGGAAATGCTGCACATTCGCAAGTCAAATGGCACACGAGTGACTCACTCAAAGCACCTTAACCTGGTATATGCTATCAACAGAACTTGCTGGAGAGACAGATTTGCCTAACAGAGGTTGCCCCACTTTTGGAACAAGCTTCCTATTCATGTTAAACAAAGGTCATTGTTGACTATCTACACATATTCTCTATAAAAATAACATTAAAAATAAACATAAAAATAGACTAATAGTAAAAAATAATAATAATAATAACAGCAACAATAATAACAACCGTTTTTTGTTAATAACATTATCATTGTTTAAAAGAAACCAAATGTTTATTTCATAAGTCTATCTAACTCTTAATTAATACATAAACCATGGAGATGTTATCACAATAAGGACATGGTGTAGTAACAACCTCATCTCTTCAGTGCTTTTAATTTAAGGATACATTTAATAGATGCATACTCATTCAACCCTGGGGGTAAATGGGCAAGTGTTCTAATTTTCCATAAAACCTCCTGTTCTTCAAGCCACAGTTGCCATGGGCCCCCCCTGATGTGTATTTTTAAGCCAAATAAGCCAGAAGCAATAGTAATAGTGAATGGCTGGCAAGTGACATAGGCAGTGTGAGTAAGGGTGGTGGGGGGGTTGAGAAGTAGGTGGAATAGATATCATATAGCATGTGAGGTGCGATAGTAGTAGGAGTAGATGTGTGGATGGAAAGATGAGGAGCATATCTGGTGTGTATTAGAAACATGAGTCTTGAAGACAATAATGCAGAATAGATGGTATATGTATATACAATTACATTACAGAAGGAAATAAAAAAAGAAAAAGAATTAAAAAAAAATAAAAAAGATTTTACAAGAATTAGGCAGGAATTTGAATAGATATGTAGAATATGGGGTGCTAAGAATGTGGAGCAGAGAGAAGGATGAAAGAAGAAAGAAATGAATGCCTGTAAAGATATATCATATATAAAGGAGACAAAATGCTAAACAGAAGGAGTATAATAGGAGGCAGTAGTGGGTGTAAACAATGAGCTGAAGGCTGAGGAGTGCTGTGGAAGAGAGGCATAACTAGACAGGTGGAGCCTCAAGGGTAGAGATATAGAGAAAATGATTTGAGTAGTGGGTGATAGTGACAGATGAGGGGTAGCAGAATGATAGGTTGCTTGGATAGGAAGATGAGGAGTTATGCATAGGAAGAGGAGGGTTTTGTATAGGTATAAAACTAGGGATAGTGAGTATGGGCATGATCTGGAGTAGTGTAGGAGAACAGAGTGAGCCTAAGTGAAGTGAGTGTGAATGGAGCAGGCTGCACCAGCTGAAATGGCAAAGTATGGGAGGGGGAGAAAATATATCTGTGGCCTTATAGGTGAGCAAGGTAAGAAGTCATTATGTGGTAGAAAGAGTAAAAATGCAATGTGACTAGAAAAGCTGTTAGAAGAAAGAGCAAATAATAGCAGAAGGTGTAATGCTGCAGATTCATAGTAATTATACTGCGCTTAGCAGAAAGAATTTCAAAGCAGAGGGTTAACAAGGTGCAGGTGTAGTTAGTAGAAAAGCCTGCCTTAAGAGATACTAACTACTGCAGTTTATTATTTTTATGTTTCAGAAGGGAAAGGTCACTATTTGCATGTTATAGACAGTGAATGCAGTGGAAGCTACAGGGAAGACAGACTGACAGATTTATAATGCAGCATAGAATAAATAAGGTAAAATATGGTAAAGTAGCTAACGTGGGGGAGGACTTTGCATTGGGTATATTGCGTAGAATAGACAAGAAGAATGGGAGCTCAAGAGAAGGCCACATCTGCCAGCATAAAGAAAATTGCCAGGAATTTGTTAGTTCTAGTGGAAGTGTATGTTCTCTACACAAGGCCCTGCCCTATTTATTACAGAGGAATCGGAATTCTATGTTAGCCATGACAGGAAATTACATACATTATTAATATGCCTCTTTCTCATGGTCCTTATTAGAGTAAACCTCAATCTTGGATGCTGTTTGCTGACAATGATGGTTTGATTGACACCAGTTCAGTATAACAGTTGAGGGAAAGTGATAGTCAAAGTAAGACAGAGAGGATTTGGCTAAAAATAAGAATAAGCAGAGGACAAAAATATAAATTAGATAAAGGCAAAGGTGATTTGAAAGTAAAATTAGGTTACAGTTGATATACAATTAGTTGAACAGAGGGTAAAAAGGCATTAACAGTCTGAATTAGGTGACTCAAAACTCGAAATACCATCAGCAGGACTTAAAGTACATCTGCCAGAAGATAAACTCAGAGGTCGTTTGGCATTAGAAACTCACAAAATGACTAATACTTCTGAACTCATTTAATATTTTTAAAAATACATTAATGATTACAAAAATATATATATATATATATATATATATATATATATATATATATATATATATATATATATATCTACCCGAGTACCCAGATCACATACAACTGGTTGTACTCATTGTGTTGTGCTGTCTATATTGTAATTAGGTTCAGCATTCAACTTAAAAAATATGCTTTTTGGACATTTGATGTGTCTCCATTGCTCTACCACCATTTATTTGTGCATGTTAATACTTTCTGCAGTATATCAATACCATTATTGAATTCAAGGTTTGTCCACAAATTCCGTCATCTGCAAAGCTGGTTGCACAAAGGCTGTCTATGTCTGTCTTGACTTCTGATAATTATATACCAAGCAAGAAAGGGCCTAGTACAGAGCCCTGTGGTACTGCATTGATCACTGGCCTCTTGCTAGAGGTGAATTCAAACACTTTGACAGTATGTGTCCTGGTGGTGAGCCATTGGGCTGCCCACTTTGTGATGCTGGTTTATGGCCATTTCAGAAAGATTTTCTATAATGCCAGAGTGTGGAACTGTGTCCATTGCCTTGGCCAGGTCAAGTTATGCGGGATGCACATGCCATGGCCTTGGTGACCTTCTCAAAGAAGTCTACCAGATTTAACAGACATGATCTAGTCTTAAAAAAATTAAAAATCAGTTGGTTACATAGTTGGAAATTACCTGTTCTTGTTGATAAGATCCATGATTATTTTTTCCATTGGCTTACAGATAAGGCTAGTCAGGTGTTTTGGTCAATAGTTCCCTGTTTTGGATTATGGTTCCTCATTATCCAGAGAGGTGACTGTTGCTGCCCACCATTCTGCCAGAAAATAGCCTGTTTGGAGGCTGTGATTAAGTAGGAATCCAACAGTGTCTGCTTGGTCATATTTTCATTTATTGATAAGGCAACCTGGGATGTAGTCAAGGCCTATTGATGATGAGTTTTTAGCCTTAGAGAGCACACACATGAGCTGCTTTCTTAAGAAAATATGCTGAGTAATGTTTGCATGTACACTTCAGGTGATGAGCACTGGGGACAGGGGGCTGAGGCTTGGTCCAGATCTGTCAGATAGCAGATTGTCTATTGTCTGAGGTTGAGTATTGGTAGTGCCATCCACAACCATCTGTTCACAAAGCTGTGTATTCAACAGAAGATTTTGTATATATTTAAAAAAGATTTGTGGTAACACCTCCAAATACAGCCTTGGTTATGCAACACATGCCACACAGTGGAACTGTTAACACGGTGGTATAACTCCACCTATTTTACATCATTACATCACTTGCACATCATATGCCTATATGTTTATCATTGGAAAGGTGTGTGTGAGGGTTCTGATACCATATATGGGCACATTACATATGAGGTGGATGCGGTTCATGCAGAACAGTTGATGACACAAATGCTGACAGTCACACAATGCTGCTGGGTAGCACCTGAATAATCCTTGTGAATAACAGCACATTTGGGCATACAATGAATTCACCACAGTTACAAGTGTATCTGAACTGGTTATATGTTTGTATATATACCAGCTTCACAATATGTGGATGAAATAAGCAATGTGTGCCCAGGTAATTAGTACGATATAATATTGCTGTATGTCACAAAGCATTTCATGATGGTAGATATACACATGCACATATGCACACATGTGGCATACAAGTGCCACTGTGATGGTTAAATAAGAAATGTGTAGAATGTTAATATACTCCACTACAAGAACACTTGCTTTACTAAGGTGACAATATACATAGCATCATCACATGGCAACAGTCCTCAGGAAGCATATTACTACAGCTGTTAAGGATAAAATGTGTAATCAAATGGCAGCAGTGGCCATCAATACATTACATCAAATCTCAGATTGGAATACACTGTTGTAGAGCTACTATATATCCACAGTTCCACACAGCACATGTAGATGACAGCAACATTTACATATGCAATCTTCATTGGGTCACAGGACATTAATAAGCTAATGTACAGCATCACATACAATTAAAGCCATTTGTATAGCCTTTGAACCAAAACCAGTATATCTATATGATGTAAGATAGGGGTATGTGCATATGTATGTATATGTTGGATTGTATTGCATTCTGCCTCTGTCCATATATGACATGTGCACCACACCATGACAGAATTAGCAATCACATATCTAGTGGTCTGCAAATGGCTTGAAGAGGGTCATTGAAAGGCTGTGCTTCACATTGTTCATCTGCATCTTTGAGATTATGACATCCTCTGGTGTTCTGCAGAAAGGATTTTATGTTGGTAGAGGGAAAAAGGGGATGTTGGATTCATAGGGCTATGTTAAAGGTTTTCCTGAGTGGGATTCAAATGAAAAGAAATTCAAAATATCATATACTGACAGTAATATACATCCAAACACATACATCAGGTGAATGAGGTAGATTTTAACATTAGGACTGTGTAGGTATACCAATTAGATTCCATAATATGCAACAGTAGCACCACCACAGATGTCTGACTTTACATTGTCACACTGTACACACAAGTTATCTGCTGTGAGATTAGAATCAGAAGATATTTAGCTACACAAGCTAGAGAACACAGTAGTTAATCCTTGTGTGAACACATACATCTAAGTGTAATACTGTCAGAGTGTACTTTAGAGGTAATCACATCATTATTGTGTGTTGAGAAGAAGGGGGTAGGAGAGGCAGACATTGCTGTGGTCTCACATGCCATTTTAAACTTGCTTCCAGACTGAGAGTTGAATGAACATACATATACAAGTTGATTGCAGTGAGTTTAGAACCCTTACCTAGCTATCTACGTTAGCTATAGAACGTAGTACTGAACACTAGCACCACAGAACAAGTCTAACTTTTATGATGTCAGAGAAGACTTTATAGCAAATTACATCATCAGTATCTGGTGAGAAGAAGATGTTGTTAGGAAGTGTCTCACATGCTGCTCTAAAATGGTCTCTGGAATGTGAGCTAACTGGGCAGACACACACAAATTGACTCAGAGAAGACTTTATATCAGATGACATCATCAGTGTCTGCTGAGAATATGTTGGCAGGAGTGATTAATGTGCTGCTCTAAAATATTATCCAGAGCACACATAGAAGTTGACTGCAGTGAGATTAGAATCCCTACCTATCTGGTTACACAAACTAAAGAACACACTGCTTAACACTAGTGCTACACCAAATGTCTGACTTTCATATTATCACAGAATACTTCATAGCAGATGACATCATCAGTGTCTGGTGAGAAGAAGATGTTGGTAGGAGTTCATAGGTAGGTAATAGGTTATCAGCCCAAGGGCCTATGTAAGCCAACAAGGTTCCCTGCCTTTTGCTACCCAAGAAGGTTATTTTCCTGTGCCCCTGTCAAGAAGGGCCATAGAAGTGATCACCGGGGTGAATTTCCGATTTCCCATCCACTCATCAAGATTTTTTTTGAAGAGTGCTAGTGAGGAACTCTGCTTGACATAGATAGGTAGCTTGTTCCAGAGTATGGGAAGTCTCTGGGACAAGAATCTATCCCTCCAGCATGTTCTGTTTATTGTGGCGACAAGGTAAAGGTCTCAAGAGCATGTAGCTCAGAGGGACTGGGATTTCATCTCACATGCTGCTCTAAAATGGTCTCTGTAATGTGAGCTAACTGAGCACACACACAAGTTGACTGCAATGAGAATAGAAGCCTTACCTGCCTAATTACACAAGCTAGAATACACAGTATTTAACAATAGTGATACAGCACAAAGTCTGACTCATATTGTCAGAGAACACTTTATAGTAGATGACATCATCGGTGTATGTTGGGAAGAAGATGTTGGGAGGGCTGAATGAAACTGCTGTGCAGTCATGTACCACTGTAAAACTTTGTTCTCAATGAAACCTGACTGATGACATTAGGACATAGACTCATGCTCTTCTGACTACACACACACACAGTTACACATATAGGCACTCACACAATTTGGCTGTTGTGCAGTTCAAACCCCTACCTACCTATTTAATCCAACTGCAGAACACGGTACTTAAGTCTGACATTTTCCTTGTCATAGTGGTCTTTATTGAGGATGACATCATCAAAATGTTGCAGGTGACATATACTGTTATGAGACTTGTGTGCAAAGTCTGGACTTCTGGATTTTGTGATTGCAAGGTGCAAAAATACTTTAAAAGTCATTTTGTTAACCTAAGTTAAGTAAGTTGTCATGAATGCATGTTGCAGAACTGAGACATACTTGTACCTGTTTCTCAATATATTGTTTGCAAACACACACACACACACACACACACACACACACACACACACACACACACACACACACACATACACAGGTGCTTTAGAAACAGCAGGAATGCAAGTGGTGATGCATGTCTGTTCATATTCTGATGAATTTATGTCCACAGTACTAGATTTTTCACTCAATATCAATACATTTTGATCAGTGATGACCAATCGCTAGAATCAGTGTAAACCCATAACAAATGTAATAATGCAGTTATGCTGTTTATTTCTGTAATGTAGTTGACAATGGACCTATTACTGACATATAATTTGATGGTGTATTGCTGAAGGGCACATGAGTCTGAGTTAGTATGTCTTCAGTGAATAACAAGTCCCTTCGCTTCTTTTTGATGAGATGGAGGATAACTGGACAATAACCATTATTAATACATGCCAAATACTTGTTGACATAGTGCATCACCAAGAAACTGATTTGTGTGAAAAATGGCAAAGTGTTAGTACAGGCAAGACTCCCATTTCATGAATACAACTTAAACTTGAGAATTTGTTAGGAATATACGTTATATGAGAACTAGCTGACAGATATTATGCTGTTCATACTTTGTATTGGAAATGTAGAGTTAAGTGATGAGAAAACACAGTTCTTTGCTTAAATGGAAAAAGTAGTAATATTTCTGTTTATTTGCCTTCCTTTGCATAAACAGGCTAATAGGTAATGCACAGCCATCAGCAGTCTGGACAGTACTGAATGTGAAAAATAGATTCACTGCCTAGTTTTCCCAGTAGTCTCAGTGGCAGCAGGTGTAAAAGCAGTAAGCTGTTGGTCAGAGTACTGATAACACAGGGTTCAAATCCAACTTGTTAATTTTTTACAGATGTTGTCAGGATGGCATTACCTAAGCAAATGTGATCATTACTGCAAATGTGACAAACAATGACTTCAGTAAAGTATGCGACTTACACAATTTGTATCATTAATGCCTACCGCTATACAGTTTTACAACTACAAGCTGCTTTGCAGGCCTCACTGAAAATCATAATTTAATTGTGTGTACAGCTTTCTAAAAATAACAAGAGGTGGTAAATGTTTTGAAAAAAAAATATTTCTGACTCAGCAGATATGATAACTATTTGTACATGGCCATATATCCTGAAAAGTGTGTGCAGTATGTTTTGTCACAGAAAGGAAAGTTTGCACAAAACATTAGATAATAATTTCATCCATCATTACCTGAACATGTCAAAAACAGAATCCTACAGATGGTTTTAAAACATTGCACAGTACACAAAAAATGATAAACTATTGCATTAAGGTAACATGTTAGTATTAACCATTAGCAGAGTGAAGTCAGTCTGCAGATGCCATCCATCACCCTAATAGATACACGCACATACAGAGGAGTTGGAGTCATGGAGTGAATACAAGCAGAAATGAGCATACACTTAGCAATGTTTTACCAGCACATTAACGGTCATGTTTTTGGTCTGTTATCATTATTAACATTACATGCTGAATAGCATGAAATGAGTGACATAAGGGTAGAGAAGGCTTAAGAGAGGAACAACAGGCTTAAGGCTTATGACAAGCAGACCAGTGTTAGCTAAATATGTCATAGCATTGGGTTTCTATGTCACTTTTGGACAGTAATCAATATATTTCCTTGGAAAATCAAAACTTCTGTAAATTGCAATATGTGAGTTATTAAATATGTCATACACATATATCATCACACTAAAAATGTTGACAGATGCATCTCGAATTGAGCCATTCAATATATTGTCAAAAAAATCTTCAGACCAGTGAATTACGTTAACACTCCATAGAGTCATTTGCATTTTGTTACATGCAGCAGTCTAAATAATTGTCAGAGTAAATGTTTCAAAGTACTGCCTTTACTCTGGTTTAACTTATGTTCCTTTAGCAGAGCAAGTTTGAGCAGCATTACATGGAAATAACCAGACTACTGCAAAAGATGGCAAAAACTCACCTGGTTTTGCCATAGGACATGAAGAGCCATTCACTGCCACTCAGCATTGGTGAGTGATGCCAAACTCCACAAAATGCAGAAGACAAAAAGTGAAGGCATTATAGGGGCCATATCTGGCTGTGTGTGGTGTGCGAGTCTATTTTCTGACCAGATTAAAGGTGTGGAAATGGTATAGATAGGAAAGTGGTGAACATGGGGGAAGAACAAAGTGGAAGCAATAAAGGAATCTGCAGGAGGGAATTAGGAAAGAACCATAGCAATCCTCTACTTTAACACTCTAATGTGAACATGGATAGAATATTTGATCAATATGGACTGTCACCACAACACAGATGGGTGACAAAAACACAATCATGTTGCATAGCCAATTAGATCAAATGAAGTGTGTCGAGAGGGCAAATATGCAAAGTGGAGAGTTATGTATGGGACAACATTTTTTGTCAGATAGGTGCTTATTTTTTTTTAAATTTCAAGAAGCGTGGAATGTTGAGGAAGGAACATAGGCATGTGAAGGTTAAGTAGGTAGGGTAAGTGAAGAAGTAGGTGCAGATAAACAGGACAGAAAACAGACACAGGGATAGTGATGGACACAAAAGTTTGGGGACACCTTGACTGGGGATAGGTAGAGGACATCAGAAGCACATGCCCATCCAGAATGGGAACAGTGAGAACCTAGCTCTCACTCTCAGAACTGTCATCACTGCCCCCTTCCTTGGTTTCTTGTAGGATTGCTTGACATGGGGCTCTGTTTTGTATTCTAAGGAGCAACTTCTCCAGACAGCTGAAGTGTGGACCAATGCTAGTTTCTAATACCTCATGCTCCATTTCTGACAGCTCCTGGTAGGTCAAGTAATTCCTACCTCCACCAATACTCCTACAGGGTACCAATTCAACAGCGGCCAGGGCAATGCTACCGGATGTGAATGGGTCAGGTATTGCAGTGGCTGTGAAGGCAGTATGGTCAGGTTGCATCCCAGGTGTGCTGGGTGTTGGTAAAGCAGCCAGTGGAAGGTTGCCAAGCTTAGCCACAGTGGTTGGCCAACCTCCCTGTGCTGAAAATCATTTTGTTTGTTGGCAGAAAAGTATAACGTCAGAATGGTGTGTTTACACACATGCACAAATATATATATATATCTATATCTATATATATATATATATATATATATATATATATATATATACATATATATATATATAAAACAAAGTGAGATGGAGAGAGATAAGGGGTGGGGTGAAGCAAAAAAGAAAACAGATGATTAGTACCATTATATGTCACATAAATTCTGTATTACAATAAATATAATTTTATTATTATATTAGTTATACAACTTTCCAGATCCAAAATAGGATTGTGAACAAATAATCCTTGCAATATGCAAATATTAACTGTGCAGATTAAGTTGACAACATGGAATTAAAGCCAATTTTGCTGGAATTAAAAAAATGATTTTTATGAAATATGAATGTATTAGTTCCTTGCAGGAATTGAACTCATCATATCTGAATACAGTCTTATACTTGCCTAATACAACTACCAAGAGCTACAGAAGGAAGCATGAAGGGTTGCTTTTACAGTTAAGATCTGCATGCTTATGCTGCTAGTAATGTATGCAGAAGCAATAAGCTTAATACAATCATGTTCATTTGTGATGCATGCATAGCCCTTCTTTCTCAGAGTCTTTCTAATCTTTCAGCATGCACCTCCCTGTTCACCGAAATTTCCTGAGCAGGTGTAAAATAAAGAAGGAGAGAAAACGAGACATGAAAGCATTATGCATACCAGTCTGGGCTATCTACAGCTTTCCATATCATTTAAAGTTGCTGTATCTGTATACTTACAAAATTGTGGGATGTCAACAGTCCTAAACTCATTCAGCCATTGATTAAGTTGTTCCTCTTTGCATCATTTCAGATCATTGTAAAGGTGCCTGCTTTGCTCCCTAGTGCATGGTATGCTAGTCAGACTGGAGGCAACCTTGGCTAGGCTGTTCCAAGCTTCAGCCTTATACTAAGACCAGGTATAGTCCCCCTGCAGCAGCCTAAAGCTAATACTTCACAAGGAGTGCAACAAATATTTTGTATTCCCCCAAGCCTCACCTTTGTGCTCTGAATTTGCCATCATCCTTCCCATCTTCTGCCGTGTTTGCACAGGTCTTCAACAACAGTAAAAGTGTTTTCCCATCAGTTTGTGATCTCACTTTTTATGGGCAGTGCACAAACCCACACAGCCATGCCAACTGAGTTTGCGGGATGTCACACAGAGAGAAACATTGCAAATAGAGAGGAAGGCAGTTTATGAAATAGGAAAGATAATGTGACAGTTGGCATAAATTTATCACAATTGTACTGCTAGACCTAAAAACAGCTTGTCCAATGGTCAATACTGGTACATCAAAGGACTTGGCTTTTAAGACCTGGATTTGGAGGGGGAATCAGCTGTATGACTTGACACATCTTTTGCATGGTCTTAAACACTGAAAAAGGTAATTTGTACAATGTGGAATTCAGACCTTTGTGAACAAGCGAATGCATATATTTCCACATAGGTGCCACAGAAGAAGTATTTGCCAAACATGGTCATCGCTAATGTATACCTTAAACAGTGGCTAGGACTATACTTCAAATAACCACATATGCATGTGACATGACAAAGTCCCAATTTTTGCATTCTCTGGTGGGATGCAGGAGTAATGTGTGAAAATTTAATGAAATGCATATACTTCTATTACTTTCAGCATATATTTTTGAGTGCTGGTCCAAACCACACAGTACATTCTGTTTTACAGTTATACTTGTGTTATGGGAGGTGTGTAGATGACTGTCAGTAAACTACAAAGCCCATCCCAGGTCTGAATATACATTTATAATTAAAGAACCATAATTGTCATTCTACAACAGTTGCACATATACTACATATGATACCATGACTATGCTCAATCAACCTGCTATGCATAATCATCTTTGTGTTGTTGTTAATTACAGTGGGACACCATTAATGCAAAGTGGAGAGTGCTGGACTACAATCCTAGTTCACCTGGGTTCTAGCTATGGACTTATAACTTGTGCCACAGGGAAAGCTAGGCAAGAGGTGTATTTTTTGTAAACTCAGTACTGTCCAGAGTGCTGATGGGAATGCATCACCACTTAGCTTGTTTGCATGAAGGAAGGTGAAGCAAATAATAATGTTTCTTTTTTATTCTTCATCAATGAATCACGTTTGTGCACAGGTGAGAACTATGCAAGTGACAAAGGCAAAAGTGAATATAGATTATTTCTGTTAATACTCATTATGTTCATTCCTCAGTAAAAAAAAATAATATTGAACTCGATCCACATTCTACCTATCTTATCTATGGTGTACCTCAATGTCTTTACACCTTGTGCTACATACACACACACATTTGGGTCACAGGTGTAATTTCTGCTGTCATTATCATCCAAGGTACTGAATGTTGTGCAATGCTGCTAAAAGTGATTGTGCTTCCTAAGGCAATTGATGTTAATTTTAAAAGTGTTATGCATTTGGCAGTGTTTGCTGTAAGCCATACATATGTTAAAGACAAAAACAAATCAAAGTTATGCAAATATTAAACTATTACACAGCTCTGGATTTGAACCATCAGCGTAATAAAATTACAAAACACAGTTGGAGTGCGTTATCTCTCTTTACCACAGACACAGCTTTGCAACAGCAATCAAATCATGTGCATACAAGCAATTCACATTTCCTCTACAGTATTAACAGGGCATAAACTTTGTATATGTATGGCTTACATATTTAGTGCAATGAGTGATCACACAACCATTTATGAATATGTTTGCACAAATGCAGCTCTATCTTCTGTTTTTACTGTGTTCAATCTTCCCTTAGCTCTGCCGTAATCTCATACATGCACTCTGTAGTGCATGCTGTATCATATTCCTTTAAATGTGTGATAAAAGTACATAACATTGAAAAAAACAGTTTTCAGCAAAGACAGGAGAGTTTTGCTACTAGTGATCAAAAGTGATAAATGTATGGTGTTTTGTTGCATGTAAAAGCTCACTAAGGTTAGTTCTGCACTTTGTAAGTGTATCCTCACTGACACACCCACTGCACGGAAGGTTGTCTGAATTGGTATTGTGTTTTCCTTCTCTCTCACACTAATCACTCATTGATGCTTGTGTGGAAAGAATATATACATTACTTCTATGGTATTCCTTGGTTTCTCCAAACCTTTGTCTGTTTAGTGTTTTGGGGGTGGGAGAGCCACCCAACATTCCATGGTCCAAGAACATAAGTGTATTTCAAGTGCTTTTCTGTTGAAAATGTGTAGGCATCTTGATATTTCTAAGGGAAACATACATACATTACTTATGTACTATTCCTTGGTTTGTGAAAACCTTTGTGTGTGAGGGGGAGGTTGGACAACCACCTAACCTTCGGTTTCACTAAATGAAAAAGGTGCTTCAGGTGCTTAAAGTTGACATAAGTGTGCACAGACTGATTTTTTTGTAAGTAGTACATTAGTTATGTGATATTTATCTGTTTAATCCTTCTCTATTCTATGTCACATAGGATTATGGCACCCGAGCCTACAAATCCACAAAAAAAACCTTTCAGTAATGTGGAAAATTAGGTGATATTACAGGCTATGAGTTGCCATGGACCCATCCTGCTTGAGAGAGGAGGTGGGGATATGGCTGCCAGAAAGAAGATTCAAAACAAGTTAGTCAATGATGCCATTGCAGTTGGAGATTGCAGCAGAAATTATGATCAGGCATCAGGCCATTGATATGATTTCATCTGCCCAGAAGAGGTCAGCTGCAGTTGTCCGAGAACAGCTGACTACAGGAGGGTGTCCTGTTATTGAGCCACCACTGACACCAAATGAGGAGTTCCTGTTCACTGTCAGAGATCCAGACAGCTCAGTGGATACTGTGCACTGTGTGGCTGATGTCAGTGCTACTATGGCTGAGAGAACAAGTGTGTCCCAGAAGCAGCTTCCACATAAGCATACATATGGCTACTTTTATATCTGCTTGTAGAATAAAACTGTGAAAAATGTGATTTTTTTTTTGCATGTGTACCTACTGATATGTAATGGAGTTACTACAAAAGAGTTGTTTAGTATACATGGGCATGGGCGGACATCTGAGCCATGTGCTAGTTTCAGCTATTTCTTACAGGACATATAGGTGATTGTGTATTCACTGTCCCCTGTGTTATTCCCATTGTGATGCTCAACTCATTACAACTGGGTGACACCTCCAGTTGTTTCTGCAGTTACAGCCTACTGATGCCTGTAGGTGTCAAGTATTGCTTATTGATATTTGCATCAACAATTCCAAAACCATGCTATATACACAGTTTTAAAATGTTTCATCTTAAAGCTTATATAATGGCAAACATAGCAGTATTGATATTTGACTTCTTTTTATGGAGGTAAACATTAATTATTGTTCATATAATACTTACTTGTATTGGCATACATTTCATGTTTTTCTGAATATCTTGCCAACCAAGTAGCACAGACATAACTGATTAGCCTCATATGAATGCTCTCAGCTGGGTGAACAAAATGTTACTGACATTACATGAGTAGTTGCTGAGGTAATGTAAGTTGTTTACAAAATATTACAAACTTAATAGTTACTATGTTTACTGTGCCTTATAAAATGTAGTTTCAGACCTAGAACCTAAATAATACTACCATTATAAAAATGAGCTTGGGCTGGAGTTTGTCATTTGCACTATTTTAGTAACACATGTGGTTCCAGAGATAAGAATATTTGTTTGAAATAGCAGGGCATAATTTGATTCTATCAAAAGGCTTAAGGTCCAACAATTGGAAGTTGCAGTGCAATTTTTCCACAGCTCAAGTGGAGGGAATGAGTTAATTGCTATCCTTTCCTTGCTTCACTTCTTCCAGAACCAACTTACCTGCAAAGTGTGGAGACATCTGCAAATGGTAAGCAAATGTTTATTTGTTTATTACTAAGCATTATTTAGATATATAATTATTTGTATGTGTGAGGAGGCTCTAATGAGTGTCCGTTTTTACCATCTGTGAGTGTGTGATCAGTGCTACTTTTTCATCATCTGTATTAGTTTAATATTTAGGGGAGTAATAATTTCATTCCTGTGTCTGGTGCTTATTATCACAGTTGATCCTGACAATGGAAGTCTAGGACACCTACCACCTGATCTCAGAGTATTGTTAGGCTCTGATGATGATGGTGGCCAAATGAAGGCAGTCGGGGAGTGCAGAGGTTGAATGTGACACTGAGACTATGACTCACATATCTCCTGTATTCCCTTCAGATACAGTCAGTATGTTTACGAATACCCATTCCATTGAGCCCTCAGATATTGGATAGGTTGAGGGTGACACACTTCACAAGGTTAGGGTGGTTACTGTGGTTTCAGTGTTGGTTAAGTCTGGCTGTAGCCAAACTGTGGGTGAGATGCCATGCAGCAGGGTTGGTAGGAGTGCTCAGAGGAGGTCTGTAGTCCACCCTCCACCTGATCATGAGGCTTGCACATCATTCTGTCTCAGTGGCCATTTAATAGTTAGCTATATTTCTGACTGCCTGGTCTTTCTTAGTCAAACACACTGACTACTTTTGTGTCAGCTTAGGCTTCCCGCCTCCAAACCCCACCCTGTGCAAATTATGATAACTGTTCCATCACCTTGTTTCTATCTTTAAGATTCAGGGATACATATGTATTTTTTCTGATGTACAGGATACGTAGTTAACTGAGTGATTAGTATATTTATTGGTGATTCAATTAGAATCATAGCATCACTGGATCATAGGAAGTTACTAGGCTATTGGCCCTGAGGGTCTTATAAGCCTAGCAAAGAGTTTAGCCCATGTTTAGACAAGTCAGCACCCAATGTCTTTGTCCAGCAGGGACACAGGTGGAATCCCAGGGGTGTATTTTCTGTTTCCCATCCAGTTATCCAGGTTGCATTTAAAAAAGGATAATGAGGTGCTCTGCTTGATGTGGAGAGGAAGTCTATTCCATAGATGGGGGAGTCTTTGGGACACAAATCTATCCTGCCAACATGTCCTACTGATATCACAGACCAGGATGAGGTCACGTATGTGGGCTACTCGTGTGGAGTTTGACTTGCAGATATGCAGCAATCCCATCAAGGAGGGGTCTGAGATTGCTTTGTATTCCAGACAGTGGTCACCCTGAGGGGTTTGTATGAAATTGAACAGAGGGACAGGGCTTTTAGCCTATCTGTGTATGGTAAATGTTTGAGGCCCTGGATTCTCCTGTTGAGGAACCTCTGTGGTGTCTCCAGCTGCTGCATGTGCTTTATGAGGTACATGTTAAAAGGGGAGTTGCACTCAGTAATGGGCCTAATAAGGGAAGAATACAGGGATGTTATGACTTCCTTGTCCCTGGAGGAGATACTATTACTTATGAGGTGGACCATGTAGAAAGCTTTACGTACAGTGGTAGCAACATGAAGTTAAAAGTCAGGTTGCTATCAGTCTGGGAGCCCAAACCCCTCATGACTGATTGCTTGCTTAGGACCATACCTCTCTACCTGGAAACATCAAAAATCTGGACAAGGCCCATGAAAAATAGGTACAAATCTACACTGATTAACATACAATCTGCATACATAATTATGTAACCCCACCCACTCCAATGGAATTGTGGGATATCAACTTTCAAATGGAAAGTGAAGAACAGACAACCAAAATATGGCACCAGAGTCCCCCTGCAGCCATTCCACTGCCCCATTACCTAGCTATTTCACCCCATTTACCATAAACACTAATGTGTGCATACTGATTTACTTCTACAATAATTATTTGGATTTTATTTTTACATTTTATAGCACAATGCACAAACATGAATCGGTATCTGCTAAACAAAGCAATACTGTCTCACAATGAAAATAGACTTGGCATTAAAACTTCTCTGCCCTTGAAACTCACATTCATTGAAACAGCATTGAAACCCATACCACATACAAAGAAAATGCATCTGGCCACTGTTGGATAACGATTACCTTTGGGCTGTTTTCAAATCATAGGCCCCTTGCCCACAAAACAAGAAACATACATGCGTTCTTTGATACACCTTCCTGACTTTATTAAATTATGTTCCTTGTATAATACATCACAAACTTGTTAGACTTAAGTTAGAGCGCATTTTTAATTTATAGTTTGAACATTTTACCAGTAGGCAATGAACCAATAATGACAAAACTACCCAATTCAGAACATTTCCATCATAAAAGTCTACCTACACACACACACACACACACACACACACACACACACACACACACACACACACACACACACACACACACACACAAAATTGCATTTTAATGTATTGTTTGAACATTTTTCCAGTAGGCAATGAAACAAAATGCATGAACCAATAATGACACAAACTGCCC